>NW_009697514.1:0-80332 GCF_000703405.1 Apaloderma vittatum | reverse complement strand
GGAAAGGCTTGTGACAGCTACTACTGCATATGACATGGGGCACACAGGTTGCACAAGGCTGCACCAGTGACACTTTTCTTCCCACTTTTCAGTCCAACTACCCAGTAAATCTGTATGTGAGATAAACAGCAGAAGAAATAAACAGCTATAGAAATATCTCTCAGTATCAGAGTAATACAGAAGTCAGTGGAACTTATTTTGCTTCATAATTCTTTACATCTTTATGTCCTATCCAAAATAAATAAATAAAGTGGAAAAAAATACCCTTGAAAATAACTAAGTCCCTCTTACTCAGTTCAGCTAGTGTCTCCAAAGAGCTGGAAATAGTTAAACTGATATTTATGCAATTCATCTTGACTCTGCAGTCTACCATCACCCAAAGAAAACTTCCCTTTATAGAAATGGGGAAGTTTATCCAGCTGCAGTCTTGGATTACCTCAGTTCAGTCCTGAGGCAATACAGATAGCAATTATATGATACATGTACTATACATTCCTAAATTCTCTGTAAAACAATTCCTGAGAAATAATTGTTACTGTTATTCTAATCAGGCATTGAAAATAAAGCTGACACGCTTCCTTACCTGCTAGTATGAAATTAAACTTCTGATGTGTTTGGTAACATGTTCATTTCTCTGTGTGTATTAGTTATGGTACAGCAACCGTGGATTTACGCAGGTCTTTAAGAATTCTTTAATTCCCTTACTAAACACCTGTTTCTTACATGCTTCTACGTCACCTGAAGTGTTAAAGCAACTGCTTCTCTCTCTCCTCTTTTGCCCTTTATCATCATGGCTAGGCTTCTCGAACAAAGATATGGGAAGGGTTCTACCCACACTTGCTACAAGTGCGCTGATGGCTAAAAAGGCTGACATGGGATAGGCAAGTCCAGTTGCAAAAGGCACAGCGGAAAGTCTCCTTATGCGGTATTGGCGAGGCACGGTTCTTTCTGCATTGTCTTTTCTCCTCGAGACTAATTCTATGTGTGTTCTCAAAGGAGGCAGCAGCGTTATGGATGGTGTGTCTCCATGTCTCCCAATTGGAGGCCAGAGTGGACGACTGATGGTGGTCAATATGGCCAAAACTGAGGTATTGAGCGTCTTTGTTTCTCCTCTTCGAGGCTCCTCTGTTGCGGCAGCCGGTGGCAAGACTCTGGAATAAATTGCCCAGAGAGGTTGTGGACGCCCCCTCCCTGGAGATATTCAAGGCCAGGTTGGATGAGGCCTTGAACAACCTGATCCAGTTAAGGTCATCCCTGCCCATGGCAGGGAGGCTGGATTAGATGATCTCTAAAGTCCCTTCCAACTTAGGACATTCTATCATTCTATGATTATGCCTGAGGAATAACGCAGGACCCTGGCAACACATCTTCACAGCCACCATAAACATACACCATAGGAGGTGTATGACCATGGAATGCACTTTCTTCCCTCACTGACATCAGACTTACAGAACCAAGTAATCCCTGTTTCCCAGAGTAAACTCACAAGTAGATCAATACAGATGGTAACACTCAGGTATCTCTAGGAGAGCTCTTTTCACACTAAAATATTCCACCTCTGGTCTCTTAATCCTGTTACTCAGTAGAAACGTGAACCTCCAATGTGAGCCTGGAAATAAAAGTTCATAACTCTGCTGGCTGCTTGAGAAACATGGATTCACTACAGCGACAAGGTTTACATCACACTGTAACTTTCCCCACTATCTATTACACACTGATCATTGTTTGTGCCATGGCCAACCCTGGTTACCTAGTGCCAGCCTCAACATTTCTTCTTAGTGATTGCTGAAAGAATGGAAGCATTACTTGAAAATTACACTGACTACAAAAAAACAAACTGAGGTTTGATTTAAGTACACTTTTATGCAGATCACTACCTTCAAAGGCGGCAAAGGAAAGATCCACATTAGTAAAGCTTCCCATACTATGACCCTGAATAAAAGAATGGGCATGGTATCATGGAAAGAATGTGAAAGAAGAAATCATTCCATTTAAAGCTTCAAGATATTAATGATTTAAGGGGTTTTGTTGCATTCAAGGTAGCAGAATTTTTGCAGTCTTTGAACAGAAAAGAGCACTTATTCAAAGGAACACCTTACTCTATCCTCAATTTCCTTCACCAGCAGAAAATATATTTGCCAAGTGCTTATGCAAAAAGGGAGGTAGCAGTAATAGAGCTGGATAAAAGAGATCATCAACATATAGTTGGCTTTCTAAAAAAAGTCCCTCCTACCATGACATATGTGATATCTGATCTGGAAAATACTGCAGGATAAAGCTCTAAGGTAAAGTCATGCTAGGCAATTGAAGGAACAACACGGAGTGACAAACACCAACACAAACCACAGCTATATTCCAAAGGAGTCTGTTAAAAATGACACAGGCTCATTCACACTTTGAAATCTAATCATTTGGTTCATTCCCTCCATTCTATTTCAGCCAGGATATCCGTAAGACATTTACCCACCGTTAAATTGGTAGCCTTCTCTGAGCAAAATTGATCATAGTCATGACTACTACTTTTCTTTTACTATTCAGGGAACAAGTAATTCTGAACTGTATTACGATGGGCTTTCTGATTTGAATTTTGTTTTCTGGTCTCTTTGCTTTTTGTCTTCTGTCTTTCCTTTTCCTGGGGATATATTTTGCCACTTGGGAAGCTCTGAGAAGATAAAACACTCTGATTAAAAATTCTTAACTGTCCAAAGCATGTATGTTTGCATTTGTGGAGGATTTATATTTATTCTCTGTCTCCCTGGAAAAAGCTCCTAGCTTTTTTCTTTCTAGTTCATCTCTGGCACTTCATTTGTAACATACTACAGGCTTCCAAAGACAGATGCAACACAAAAAGAAAAAGGGAGAGGGAAAATGCTGAGTTCATCACCATAAATTATTGATGTTTCTTCTACTTAACTTACTCATCAGGATTCATTGTTAATGAGGTGTGGATTTTAGCTTTAAATTTGCTATGTAGCACTGCAGGCATTCAATTTGAAGCACTGCATTAAAGAGGATTTCTCCCAATGTGTGTTTCCAGATCTTTCTGGTTCCATTTTCTGCAGTAGGTCTCTGCAACTGTGACTTGGCAGGCAATGATGGTATTTATCCACAGCACAGAGTGCAATAGGAAACAAAAAAACAAGAGGAAGATTTTTATTATGCAACTGATAAAATACAGAAACAGATGCTGTGCAATCGCTCTGGAATTAGCTGATCTATTTAAAGGGTTAATTGACTCATTGTATTCCTATGGGGTAAACTGGAATTCAGATGAATTGCAGTGATCCAGTATCTGGGAGCACCACGAAATCTGCCAACCTATATTACTGAAATTCCACCTTCCACTTTGCAACTACATTAAATTAGGGTCAGACGCTGCTGTTACTGTCATTCCTGATGCTGGACTCCCACTGCCTTTAACAGAAACAGAAGCCGGCACGTAGGCTGGGGTCAGTATTGGGATATCCTCAGTTAAACAGTCAAAATGAAAACTGGGAGGGAAGTAAGAGTGAGTTTGTTTTCCCCAGAGGAAGTTTCAGCAAAAGCATTTTAAAAAAATAAAGGATGACAAATTGATTCATTCCGAGTTTTTTTTTCCAGAGGGCTCTAGCCCAGTGGCCCGACCACCTGAACTGAAATCAGTGTGAGCTCTATCATTGACAGTGGGAGAATCAGGCATAAACCAGTGCGGCATCTTTTTGAAAACTCCACTTGGCCCATCGTGTCACGAGGCTCCCCAGGATGTCACTTGCAGGACTCCACACAGCACCTATAGGCTTTTTGATACAGGTATTGGCCCCAGACATCTGTGTGGGAAGAACAGCCCAAGGCTGAGATGCTGAAGTTCGAAATCCTTGTCCATCATTCACTTCCCATGGGATTTTGGGAAACCTGCATTGTCTGACTATGATGCAGCTATTTATTTGTAAATTAATACCACCAGTTCACTGTCTTAAAGACCTATTGCAGGGCTAAATACACTATAGCTTATACAATGGGTATAAGATCAAATGAGTAGCTAAGACAGGCAGGCATGAACATCCTGGTTATTTTTTTATCCTGAATCAGGAAAACTCGCAATTAAAGTGGCCTTTTTCCACTATACAGTAGAAAGGTGGGGGGGGGGGGGGGAACACTTGAAGAGCTGCTGCTAAAAATATAAAATGTATTTTAATTATGATTGACTGGAGGAAATATTGTGGGGCATCTAGCCAGCCCATCCATCTCCTATCACAAGAGAATTTCAGCTTTCCAAACAGACCTGTAACATTCCACTTCTTGGGATCTTCTCTGAATACTGAGATTATTATCTTTTGACTCCTTCATTATCTGTCACTGTCATAAAAAGCAGCATATACTCCTAAGGAAATTAAATGCTGAAGAAAAAAAATGTCTTAGGCTATCTAATCACCCTTCCCCTCCCTTTTCCAGGGGTTCTCCCTACCATATCATCTTTGCCCTTCAGCCACATACAGAACCTTGTCAGGTTTGCCTCTGCTCTTTCCCCTTTTGCCCCTCCATTTTCTGCCATTTTTTGCTTAAATTTAAAATATGTAGCAATATCTGAATGCAGCTGTATGGGACAGTGTGTATGGTGAGTGGGGACAGGACCCAACCTGCAATTCTGTGTTCAGCTGTGGGGCCCCCGTCATAAAAAGGACACGGACCTGCTGCAGTAAGTGCGGAGGAGGGCCCCAAAGATGATCAAGGGGCTGGAGCATCTCCACTATGAAGACGGGCAAAGAGTTGGGGTTGTTCAGCCTAGAGAAGAGAAGGCTCCAGGCAGAAGGATGCTCTTCAAAGTAGAGAAACACAACTTTGATCATGCTTGGCCAATCCTGAATTCCCCTACTTTAAAATACTTTTCAGTCATCTGTGGTTCTGCTTCAGAATTGTTGTCCAGTTTGCTAAGATCTGCTCATCCTCTCTTGAGAGTACTTTAATTTATTAACATGAACAGGCCTTGTAAATTCACACTTAGCGATTATTAATTTCCCTTCTGCTCCAGACATTTCTATCTAGGGTGTCTCATTTGAAGGGGACTGTTGTTGTTTTTTTTTAATCTCTATTCATCTCATAATAAACTGTTGTCTTTGCCATGCAAGGACGTCTGTCAAAACAGCCAAATCTTGCTATAAAGGGGGCCTGGAGTTTATGCTTGAGGTGGTATTCCTAGAACTGACAAGCTCAAACAGAGTTCCCTGGAACATGCACCAAAACAGTGGATCAAGCTGTACAGTATTGACTGGTTATCCAAAATATATAAATATTGATATAGCGGTTTGAGCAATACGAATGGGAACTGTGATCACAAATTGCAGAAAACTGCTTTAAAGTCAAAATCCTGCTTAGGTAGTGAATATGCTGCAGTCATACCCTCCTGCTTTCAATTTCATTCAGTTACCCCTGGCTGTCAAACAAAATAAATGGCATATCTCTTGTGAAATCACATCTATATTAACTTTAAATTTTTTTCACCATTTTCAAATTGTCTTTTATATATATAGCTCTTCAATTAGACATCCTGACAACATCAAACTATTGGATGGGTCCTGAGACTCCTGCTGCTTATGTCAGTGGCATATTCCTGTCCTCAACCCCATTTTTACAATTTACTTCTTAGATTAACTTTTTGAGGCACCCTGCTACCCAAGCATTCATCCTCAACACTGCTCCCCAAATAAAATAAACCTAAGGTGATATTGCAGCTCCTATGCCATCCTTGAAGTCTTACAATCATGGCTGACACTGCTGCCAAAATGGAAAGCATGTTCAGAAATATTTTAGAAAACAGAAAAAGCTCTGTCAAAATATGTTCAATATTGATTTTTTTTCATGAGAAATATGCATAAAAAGCCTGCTCAGTTCTCAAAATGGCAAAGAGATTAAAAATATATTTGCTCCACATTGTCCCAGATGACAGAGAAGGAAAAAATAAGCCAAGAATGAGAAATGAATACTCATTAGCCTTTGTATTCTAAACAACAAAATACATAAAAACATATATTTTTATTTTTCTAAAAGACAATTTCCAAGAAGAAAAGTTTCAAAATAAAATCCCAGTTACATTCTCCTTTTCCCAAGCCAGTTTTTGCCCTTTGCTCACTATAATCTTCTAGTATACCATGTCTATATTAAATTGTAATATGTCTAAAGCAGAGATTTGCTTTGTCCTCATTGTCCTATAGGCACAATGCTGAAAAAATATGCGGCAATAACAGCTTGGTGGCCACGTGTGTTATGAAACGTCATCTCTTAAATTGAGACAGAGGGAATCAGAAATGAAAGATCACCATGGAAAGCAAGGACCTGAGCCTAGGAAAACTGAAAGGCTCATGCAACTTAAAGTTACCAAACAATATATTTTGGGTTTGGTGGTGGCTTTTTTTTCCAGATTTGTTTGCAGGCCAGAGGTATTCACACAGTTTTGCATCATTAAAGCAGACCTTTCAGAGCCAAAATAACTCATAAAGGACCTAAAGGCCACAATTTTGTTTGACGAATTCTCATCAAGGATAGCAAAGGTCACAATCATACAGTTTGCTTTGCTGCTTTTGTTGCTTTTTTTGATGACAGAACTGAAAACTCCTGTTGAATTTCATGACTGAATGAATACGTAAGTCAATGTAATACTATATTCCGATGAAATACTATACACAGCTGAAAACAAACTAAGAGCCAATGTCAAGCACATCTCTGGCCTACCTCCCCTTTGCTTCCTAAGAGAAGTCATTACCTAGTGTTTATTTACAGTACTGGGAAAAAAAAGAGATCTTGGAAAAATAAAGGCTTTGTGCTCAGATTTCAGGCATGAAATGGTGTCCCACTGTGTCATTTTGGATTTGCCATTGAAAGGCTTACAGTCTGTTTGCTTGAACAGTCCCTTTTTTTAAGAAGAGGAATTTAGTTCTTTGGATTCTGACAGTCTCAGAAGGGCTGCTCAGACATTTTTATTAATTAGTTAATATTTGTGCAATGCTTAAAGTATCAAGCACTATATAAATTTTAAGCTGTGGAATTTGGTCCTACAATGAAATGGCAATTAAAACAATGAAAAAGTCATATTTATGTATTTGCTAGGAATTTACATGAGCATGATATATTTGATAGCTTAGCAGAGAGCTCCTAATCTATCCAAAGCCATATAAAGTTTAGGGATATGGCCAACAGCCTATTTAAATTAGAAAGCAAAAGTCACTTCTTCCCCTGTGTTTCCATATTAGCCTTTAAGGCTCCAATTAAAAGCAATTTAAGACTAGAAATTTCATATCTGATTTTCCCATGCAGTTGCCATCTATTAGACCTTCCACATGAGCAAAATACAGATTTGTCCCTGAAATTACATTAAGAGTGTAAATTAACACAAAAAAATTAACATGTGCACACATTTGGGTTCAGCTTAAAACCTACAGATTTGAAAGCTCCCAGCTCATCCGTCGATATTACAGAAGATAAAAGAACCAGAGAAATACCAGAAAATGCTGAGTGCCTTGTTACTTTTCCTGGCTTTTTCTTCTACGTACAAATGTCAGTCTGTTAATGAAAAGACTCGTAATGAATCAACACTCTCACAACAGTGTCACTAATGAACTACTGGTAACTAGAAATGGAGACTAAAGACACTATGGTTCCCTTTAGTGCAGAGTTAACTTATCAGTATACTCTAGCCAGAACTGTTAGGCTGCAAAAATGCATTTACTTAAGAAAATAACATCATGAAGCAGAACCACGGTAACAACAATACTTCTGCTGCCAGAACACACTTGTAGTTAGTGGGTGGCTTGCATAACTTTAGCACTTAATTAAGTGTATTTTTCCAATAAATACATTGTAGGACATTAATTTTTACTGATGGCTAAATATCTGCTAAGTAGCTACTCTGTCTCTTAGGCAACCAGGCTAGATTTTAATAACTCGCAGGACAAAAGAGCAACAGGCACACAGGGTCTGGTGAGGATGTCAGCATTTCCATTATAAACCCCATTTTAGCACTGAGGAGTGTACTCTTCATTTGACCATTAAAACATGCTGGGGATAGCTTTTATCCAAGAGTGATTTTCTTCTTTTTTTTTTTTTTTTTATAAGAGCCATTTGCATCCATGGAAGAAACTTAAATATACAAAGCTTGTAGAAGAGGTAGGAGGGGGGAAACTTAATCAAAGAATAATAAAAAAAAAAAAAGAAAAGAAAAGAAGAAAGCCCTAGAAGAGAGTGGGCTTCAGGGTTTAAATGCAGTATTGAGTCTTCATGTTTGACTGGAAGAGCCTGATGCCAGTTATTGCAAAGGTGATCAAGGATGGGCCCTAGGTCACATGGGATCTTCTAGACACCGTTCTGTGCAATATCATCTGGAGACACTGACTGACAGCGATGCCACTGTTAAGTTCGGAAATAAGAGGCACAACATGCTATCGTGATAGTGGGAAAAGGTGGCCCTTTGGAAGTAGAAGATTAAATCATGTCCCAGGTCAGTCTGCAAATCCTAAGGATGTGGTACTCTCTCTTTGGAGGAGTTTGTGCATTAAGTTCTACCGTGGTAGGCACTTTCTAATTCCAGCTCCTCATAAATTTAAAATAGCCTTTATTTCCTTTCCTAAATACATTTGTAGGAGATTTATATACGTGTTCTGGATAAGCTATGAATCAGCTACTCCACGTAAGAGTATTTCAGGTATGGATGAAAACGGTTCTTACATATTCAGTAGTTTGATACACACATATTTTCTTGTAAAGTTGGGTTTTTTATAACTAAACTACATTATTACTATGAACCAGGCCAATAACAGTGTTTTAAAGCTATCTAGATACAAGTTTACATTAGTGGCTTAGTCACCATCCACATCTGTAAAAAATAAAACAGCAAAAAATAAATAATGCATATAGGAACTGTTGTCAAAATTCATTCAGGCAGTTCCATTTTATACACAATTCATTTCCTATGTTTTAAATACTGAAATATTGATTTGTGTTGTCAAGGCATTCTAAATTTACATAGAAAATAGGCTTCCGAGACCTTACAGACTCTTAAATAACTTCAAAATAGTGCAGATAGAGTAGCTTCTATCCAGATGGTCTTATTTTCAGCTTGGTTCTTTTTTTCTAAACTAAGCTATTCTTCTAGCTCTTTCTACTGAGTCTGTGTCATGCTGTCCCAGGCACTCTCTATTGTTTCAGAAGTGAAGCAGATAGGAGTCACATCTGAAATTACAAGGCCAAGCAGCTACTTGTTGCCCAGTCTTCTGTACTCAGAAAGGGCACAAGAAAAAACTATCCACAAAAAGCATAGAAATGCTCTCCTATGGGAGTCTGTGTTTACAGACCTTGTAGTCAAAAATAAGGCCTCCGACAAATATAGAAGATCCAGACCTTTATCCATCACTAGAAAAAGCCAGAGGCTGCAACATATCAGGACTTGAAAATCAGAATATTCTAAGTAATGTTTATGCAAAATTTCCTGCACTTTCTCAAAAAGTCAGGAACATACCTCTGGAGGGACATCCTCAGCCACCAGTCAAACCCATCTTGCAGACTAAAAAGCAGCAGTATCCACTGGGGACCAGCATTCATCTTGTTAACAGCTTCAACTCTGGTAGCCCCATCCAGAACCACAGCAAGCAGAGCTCCCCAAAACTGAACTGCCAAGGTGAGGTTGTGATGAGCCTGCACGTCCATCCGAAGTTCATCCTTCAGGTACAAATCGCATTGATTTTCCGCAAAGCAGACCTTAGTACACCTGTGTGCATCAACTCGAGAAAAGGTTAAACGCTTGCTTAGTAATGAGAACTCTCATATTAGTTGGCAATATTTTTGCAGAGGGTTTCCTCCTCCTCCATCTTACTGGAAGAGAGTTGGTGGCCAATTATATCCCTCAGCAGTGAACAGGAACACTGTTCATCACGTCTACTTTCCCTATTAGCACTAAAATAAAAAAACCTGCATGCATACAAAGGAGAAGAGAGTAAGTCCCACCAAACATGACATGCTGGGATTTCAGGAGGATTCAACTTCTCAAAATGAAACTTGAACAGCTGCTGGATGATATAACCTGAATAAAAGTAATTAAAAGAAAATGAGTTCTGCCCTCTTGTATCCTCCTGACTCATGCCTCATTTTCTACTTCAGGTTTTAGGAAAGCAAATGTCTATTTCTGTGTCCATCACCAGAGCGACATCACAGCAAGTTAATTAGAGCACATGACAGAGCGGCACTATTTTTGCCTTCAAATAAAGATCTTGCTGTTGCATATGAACATTTTTCTTTCTGAGCTTGTGAAATTTCTTAGCTACCAGGAAAGGATCCTCTCTCCCAAAGGTGTATGAAAATTATGCTTTTTCTACGGCTTGCAAGCTTCAAGATTAGAGTTGCCAACCGTGCTGTATTAAAGAGGATACAGTCAGACTTGGCTGATCAAGCTTAATTTAGCCTTATGTTAGTGTTTCTGAAACGTAGTAAACAATTTTTTAGCATGTACATGCTTACTGACTTGCAAACAAGAAACATTTTTCCTTATCTGAACAAAAATGAAATCTACAAATTCATGACCTGTATATTAATTATGATTTTTATATTCCAAAGTGTATTGCTTCATGGAAGAGCCTAAACACCAATATATATTTATATGTCCTGATAAAGAATATTCCAGGCGTTTATCACAGATGAATACAACTGAAGCTAAAAGCTGTATTTCCCCCTCCTTTTGGTGTCCATGTCATCATACAGAAACAGCAATTTATTATATGGGGACTGCACTCGACCACAGAATCCAGGGTGCCCACTGATCTGTTTCTGTCCCAGATCCTGACACTGTGTGTCTGAAGGTGGAGGTCCAAATCTATATTTAACATTCTGAAACTTATAAGTGAAAACAGTATTTAAAAACAGATTACAGTAATCATTGTTCTTCACTACCCAAGCTCCTCATCCCGTGGCCTTTACTTGCCTCTCCTTCCATCCTCAGAAAAGGTGGCCAATGGCACCTGAAAAAACAGACCATCCCCATAGGTCAATAAAGTGCCTTGGACCATGAGGAGATTCACAGCAAGCTAATAATCACCAGTAATGTATAAAAGGGAGTTGTGCACAAGCAGACACAGGTTAGGTAGCTTGTTATTTTTTCTGCGGAGATAACAGCCCACAGTACTCCATCAGTTAGCATCCAGAAGGAATCAGTTCTAGCTTTTATCCTGCTGTTTTTCTTACAGTCAAGCAGAGGTAGTCAAAGGAGGCCTGGAATTGTGACTCTTGTCTGCATCTTGAAGTCTTAGAGACGCTAGACCAGAGATGAACACAAGCAAAGGCATACATTTCCCTGGCCAGTGATCCATAAACCACCAAAAACCCCTTTCCAACTGGAAGACTGCATTAAATAAACAATAAGGTTGGAGGTACAGTATATGTAGAAATGCTGTTATAGTGCATGACCAGATGAGGAGGAAAAACAGAGCCATTATGATGGTTTTATGGACTTTCTGAATATATTCCTAAGTGTCACACAATTTTAACATTGCTGTGACAGGTTAATATGTGCAACTTGCCTCCAGGCACTAAGACTAAGTAGCAACAAAGCTGAAGGGAAAAGCGTTGACAATAAACGCTGAGAAATTTTTTGTAAGCACTCTTTCGCTATGGGAGCCCTGTATTTAAGTAAAAGGAGAAAAAATGCAACATGTACATGATTAAAATCAGACTCAAAACAAGCAAAATTTAATTAATATTTCAACAAACCTACATACATCACTGGTAATTTTCTGTTTTCTTTCCAAACACAACATTGTCCAAACCAAACTCCAGCATCTGTGCCCTCTAACTCCATGTGGCCACCACACAACTCATGGAGCATGTCCCACCACCATGGAGCAGAGCTAGTCCAGACCAACGAGGCATGGCCATGGTCAGTAGAGGAGTTCAGGTAGCAGGGGATGTAGGGAGATTTCAGTGAGAAGTACAAGGCATGGGCTGCATTTGAGCTCTCCTAATGGCAGAAGATCCATTTGCTCCAGTCCCTCCAAGGTGGGCAGTGGCAGGGCTCTTCGTGTGAGAACTGAGTCATGAAAGGAGTGAAAGGGAAGAAATGGGCAATGCCAGAGCTGGTATGGAGTTGTAATGATGGCAAGGATGCCTTCAGCAAGGACCAGAATCAAAAAGCAGGATGAGGAACTGAAGAGCCCACCATGAAGGTGAGGGGCAGAGTCATGCCCACAATCACCCAGCAGGACCACTGGAGGATGCAGCATGGGAGACAACGAAGAAACCTGCTCCTTCAGATAGCCACTGTCATTGCTGTTGAACGTGTCCACCTATTTCAAAATATTAATATCCAGGACAAGCTGTTTTCATCAGATGAGGAGACATATTTTCCAAGTTCTCTCAGTCAAGCCAGCTCATCTTTATTTCACTCTTTGATGTAAGGGCAGTGTGTTTTTAAGAGACATTTCTCAAAGAAGGAAGAGCAATCATCTGGCACATGAAAGAGAGAAATGCCTTGAGAATAAGGGACAGCAGAGCACAATGTGTAGCAAGAGCAGAGGGAACACAAAGGCAGTAAAAATAGAAATCACCTTGAGTGGAGAAAACAAAAAAAGAGCAGAAATCCATAGACACTGATAAGGGGCCAGGAGACACAGAAGGAGTGTGGTGGAGGAAGTAATACAGAAGAAAAAATGCATAGCACTGCCAAAAAGAAAGCTGCTGAGAGGCTGATGGGTTGGGGAGGTAAAGGTGGGCTCACAGCAGGGGAGGGCCTCACCCCTGTTCAAGGCGCAGGGCAGCCTTTGTCCTTCACTGCAGCCCTGGGCTTGGGCAGCCAGTGACGAGTCTGAGCTGAAATGCTGCCAGCCGTCTATTTGTAATGTTGAATTTAGATGGGAAAGTAATGAAAAGCATGAGGAAAACATTTTAGTACCATTAATTAATTGGTTTCTGTATTATATTTAAAGTTCTTGGATGTTTTTTTCAAAGTCAATTAACTCAGCTTTATGTTTCTAGTAAATAAAAATCTCCATTTTGAAGCAGCCCTTTTTAAGCTGAGTGGAAGAGGAAATTAGACCCCTAATTCTGACCCCTACTCTGCAAATCACCATTTTTTTCCACAGCAAGATTAAATGCACTGTTGTTGTTCTGCCAACCCTTTACACAAATTAATGACTTAAATTACCTTTCATCTCACCTTATAAATTCTACCTTGAAGCAGCAGAAAGCCCAAGGGCTCTCGCATAACCAGATGAAGACAAGTTCACTGCCTCGATTCCTTCCCATCTTGCTCCACTTTACATCAATTCTTTATAAGAAGAGGTCTCCAGGGCTAACAAAGAAGCTGGCCACGCAGCAGACAGTGCCGTGGGATTTTCAGAGGTAAAAGCCCGTCTCGCGGTGACTCAGTGCACTCCATTAGTCCTAGGAAACACGGGGCACATCGAACACGGCAGATGTGCCCTCTCTTGCCAGGCTTCAGACAAATGCAATCAAATCTATTTTAATCATCTACGAAATGCAAATGCGTTCCACTTGCGCACAAGCAAGATCCATTGTCTTCCTCACTGAAGCATACGATAATGCCAATTAAACGTCGTTCCTAACTTAATAGGTGTTCTGATTGCCTATGGGAAATCATCTTTACTTTTTTTTGATTAGTCGTATTATTATTATTTCACATTGCAAAGATTCTTAAGTGTTTTAATAATTGTGTTAGGGTTTGTTTGTGCTCTCCCTTTCTTCAGCTCTTTGGTTGACACCTATCCAGACTGAGCCGTGAAACCTGTGTTTACACTTGGAGGAGCAACACTGCGTAATTCTGACTATTAAAAATACCCTTCCCAACTTCTTCTAAACGGGCCCTACGCAGATGTGGCAGTTGCACTAATCTGCTGGCAATCTCGCTCACACACGCAAGCTCCCATCCACGCACACAGACCCTTTGTTACCCTGCTAGAAATGGCCAGGCAGCTGTAAAGATGTTTATTCTCCAGCCCACGTGAAAAATGTTTGCAGTATGTATGTAGCCTACAAAGTCAAGAATGATAAGCATTTAAATTAGACTGGCCACGCAAAGTCAATATTTCGATATCAGAGGAATTGATTCTTGATCTAGTGCCAGCACTGTGTACTCAATGTACTGCAGAAAAATCCTCGCCCAGCCTTCCTGCCAGCACACTGTTAGGGATGACAAGCATGCAGTTATCTGATAGAGCAGATATTTGTTCCAAAAGACGATTTTCATTTCAAAGACAAAACATGAAAAGAGCTTACTTGTGGGGAAACCAAATACTGTATTCTCCTCTTGATAAATCAAGCTTTAGAGAAATAAAGCCAAAGAGAGTGGGATTCTGAAAAGAACTTCTGTAGCTCTTTTCATGCTTTTTCAGCTACTCAGCTGGCTTAACTCTGCCAACTAATAATCTTGTGTTTTCCTAAAATGTTTTGAGAAAGAGTTTATTTGCAAATAATTATTTAGTGATAAGAATGTACGTCTGTTTGCTTTTAAATAGACACTACAAAGCTAATTAGGGAGTTTATGGCAGAACAGAGGGTTCTATACAGTTTATACCTTAAGCTGCTAATTACGGGATTTTCAACAGCATCTCCTTCTTTCCTTTGCAGAAGACTAAGACAATATCACTCGATAATAAAAGCCCTGTTTCAGTGGAGAATGCAAAATTTCTTTATGTCACAGTCTTGTCAGCTCTCCTCATCACTGGATTTACATAAAAGTAACCAAGTATGAGGAATAACAAGTGGGAGAGGGAAGCATCTTCATACCTTTCGAGACCCAAGGACTAGCATAATAGTCCTTTTATACTCTGCAAAGACATCTCTGCTATTTGGACACAGACCTCCAGATACACTGCCTAATTGCAGTTAGCAAGCAGCGTGCCCTTGACACAACACAGAATAAATATAACCTGCCCTTTCAAGTGTGTCACTGTGCTCAAACCTCACTTTAAGTATTCGCACTACTAACCAGACCTTATACAAAGAAACTTAATTATGCTCGTACCGACAAAATTAAATAGAATCATGGAATCATTTAGATTGGAAAAGACCATTAAGATCATCAAGTCCACACGTTAACATAGCAATGCCAGGTCCACCACTAAAGCAGTTCCCTAAGCACCTCATCTACATGCGTCACTTTTAATGATACTTTATTTTAGGACAACATCAAGAGGGATTGATACCAAACTGCTAGCATCCAACTATATTAACTAAAGACTTACCTCACTCACTACTTTTCCTTGGGGCATAATAAATAATTACCTGCATGCTTTATTTCACTGACAGTCTTTTAAATAAGCTCAAACATGGAGCATCTACCCAGTTTCTAAGAGCAGAAGTAAAGGGTAGACTACAGAGAAAATTAATCACAAGCATGTCAGAACCTTACTGGGATGCAGCCCAATTAAATTCAATACACACATCCACCATAGAGGCCATTAATAAGCTGCTAACAATTTCTGTATGTCCCTGCTGGGCTTTATACAAAATTTTGCCCCTATAATGAACTCTGCAGGCTTTACAGGTGGGATTTTCAGAAGTGTTCAACACTGACCCAGCTCTGCTCTCCTTGAACTCATTTTTTTAACCACCAGCTTTAGGGGGGAGGTACGGAAAGGTCAGCCTCAAATGTTTTCCAAAATCCCACCCCACCGTTCTGCTTGAGCCCCGCACAACTCTGTGGGGAGAGAAGTTTTGCTGCACTTATTGCGCAGAGTAAGGAGATATATACGATGAACATCAGATTATGTGCTGTAGAAACAGAAAATATTTTTGGATTGTTTATCCGTCAACACGATGAACCTTCAAAACGATACATAAGCCTACAAGAATAAACAAATCTTTCCTACCCAATGAGAGTGAATTTGTCTGTGCCCACATGCATAGCCTAGAGACCCAAACTACAGCTATTGATCTAGTCCCTTATACAGAAAAAAATATCAAAAAAGAGTTGTAAAAAGAGTTGCAGCCTGAAAAAATGCAAATTGAATAGCAAAAAAGGTCCTGAAATTTTGAAACCCACACGTGAGAATCAAAATCTCTAACAGACTGTGGGAACACAGAGCAAGCAGCTCTACTAGTCGGTTGTTGATTCAGGCTTCAAATTCATTATAAATTCATAATTAATTATGAAGTGCTACCCCTTGCTCTGCTTTGCCATGGCCTGAGGAGGAGACAGATTCTCAAAAGCTCGGAGCCAATTTCTGTTTTATTTTTAGCCAGTCAATCTCACAAAAGGTCTTACCTACAACTTGGGGACTTGCTTTTTTATATTCCATCCATGTATAGGCTAATCAGCTGGTGCAGTGATCTGTGACACTTAAATAGGAAAGATGCATATAAAAAGCTAAGGCAGAGCAGAAGGGACCCAAATACACTGCCAGGGCCACGGCAAGGGCAAAGCAAGAAGGATGTCCACCCTCGGCATCCTATGAAAGGAGATGTTGTGACCACCAGCAGCTCTTGCTGCTGTTGTGCCCCAAGAACCGGGAGAGGTCCATGCCTGCGGATGGAGAAGGATGTGGCAGGGTTCCATTCAGTGGGAAGCACCTGGGTGCCAGGGTGTGCTGCAGGCATGGATGCTTGTGACCTTCTCCTTCCTTTCAGCAGCATCTACCCTGCAGCCGGGAAGTGAAGTCTTTTCGTCTATGGTGAGAATCTGACACCAGGCTAAGGACCAACAAAGGGCCAACAGCCACAATTGGCCAGTTCCTCACACCACAGCCTTTCATCACACCCCCTCACACACATCGCCTCCAACTCAGCTCCAAAGGGACTCAGGAGGGGTCAAACAAGGGAATGGCATGGCAGGAGGCACAGAGATCACTCAGAAGTCTTCAGCTGTGGCCACCTCTGGGATGCTCCTGCTGCACAGGTGAACAGGCGGGGAGCAGAAGGAGGACTTTCCCCTGCCAGTCTCTGTAAAGCAGAGATCATAGAATCATAGAATCATAGAATGTTAGGGGTTGGAAGGGACCTTGTGGGTTTGTCTGAGGCTTCTCCACAGGGTGAGACCTCAACAACCAGCACCTCGGTGGGCTTTTCTGACTGATTTTACCAGTGCTGTAGCAAGACTTGGTAGCTTTTGCAGAGCTGTCATCTCCTAAAACCAAAGCCAGTTCAACTACAGGAGCTGCTCTCAAACTGTCCCAGCTGCAATTCTAACACCACAGTCCCAACATCAGGGCTCAGCTCTCAGAGCTGAAACATCATGAGATGCTCACAGCTCTCCCATTCTCTCATAACCACCAGACCAGCAATGACAAAGATTCTTTCACTTCTCCATTTTGGATTTCTGGCTTTATAAGTTTAGGAGAAATCCATATTAGACTGTTACTTGTGTATTTATTTATTTTCTACTCTTTCCACTACTGTACATCTCAGTAGGGAGGGAAAAGGGTGATATATGCAGCTCAGCAGGTGGAAATTATCTTTTGTTTCACTATTGAAGGATGGAGTGGTTACAGCGGAGTTTTTGCTTACAATTACAAAATCAGCATACAGTATGTAATTAACCTTAAAAACTTTTAGTGCCCAGTAAACATTGATCTCTAATCCATTATGTGTGTTCATTCCAGGACTGAGTGGCCTTAAATACACTGTTCTGTGAATCAGCAGCATTTTGGTAGATGGCAGGAAACAAAAAGTGTCCAACCATGTGGTATTTCCAGCTTGCCTAGCATAGATCAGGAGTAATTCTGAAGAAGGATAAAGCGGTTTGAGGAAGTAACACAGGGCTGATTTTAAAGAAATGAGCATTCATTTGCTAGGTCTGCCACCATTTTCCTGTCTAATCTCAGGCAAAACACTTATTTTAATTTCCTAGTTAAAAAGGAATATATGGAACCTCTCATGCTTCCCTGGTCATCAGAGTAGAAGCTGTCTCTAAACATATGTATGTATGGCACTAACTACAACACAGTCCTAGTCCTCGCTGGAGTCAGTAGCTGTTATCAATTAAAAAAAATCAGTAAATAAATTGTGATGTGTAAGAAAATCATTTGGCCTGAACCCAACAGCACGTGACCAGAAGATGGCAATATTCAAAACGGAGGACTGATACAAGCCTACTTATGGGTCATATGTGCTGCAGTTCTCCCAGGTTACCCCCACCTCCTTCTGTCAGCGATATGAAACCTCCACAACCGTCTAAAATCACCTTCTGAGCCAGGAGTAGAAGTAGGTAATTTAGTTTCCATGGTAATGCAGTTCTGGACCATTCTTAAGCAGAAGCTGCCAAGTATGACAAATGGTAGGTGCTGATTTTTTTTATGTGAACAGCTATTCACTATGAATTGAAATGAGATTGCCAAATTCACTTTCCTTGGGACTGGAGCTAGGGTCAAAAGCTATTGTTACATTCAAGCCATAGTCCAAAACTAGCACTTTAGGCACCCATCTCCAGCTGCAATATAGAATTTTTTAAGTCATAGAATAAAAATGAATGACTCGGTATCAGAGTTGTCAAATAGATGAGACAGATTTACATCGAGCAATTCTAAAATGCTCTGTAGCCATGAATTAAAGGAAAGATATGACAAATGACTCTTATTCACTCCCTCATGGAGAAGAAATTCTGTTTTAAAGATTGCTGACTGTTGTGCTGTTCCTATTACGTATATGTATATATGAAACTTGCACTGGGATAAATATACAAAATGGTAAAGGCTTGAATTCAGTTACTTTTCTTCGATGAGCCATCACTGAAAAACCATGTTAGGTTTTGCAGTCGGCTAATCTCCCCAAACAGTATGTAATTGGTCAGCAATTAGTAACATGACAAATAAGAGAGGAAAAGGTTCTTTTATTTTAGCCTTGTTTTCCTTCACAATGAACAGCAGGAAGACAAGTTGCCAGATCAACTGATATTTAACAACATCTCTGACATAAAAGCAGCCCAAAAAGTGACCTCCTTTTTCCCAGGCTGAGGAAATGGGAGAGAAGGGTCCCACCAGCCCTCACTCAGCTGGAGGTAGATTAGCAGGGTGCTGCTGGGGCTGGATGGGCTCCCTAAAACTGTCCCAGGGACCCCAATAGCCAGACAGCATTGAAGAGCCATGGGGATTTAGTCATTGGTCCACCAGGAGCTACCTGTTTGTGAACTAGCAGACTCTGCATGGCAAACCCATGGAATAAGTGACTCCCAGAAAAGGATGCTCTTCTTCCTATTGGTAACTTCCCAATTGCAATGTGACCTTTGACAAATACAAAGAAGGGAACAAAAAAATTTAAGTTTTGTAAGCAAGGGTGGAAAAAAGATAAAAATTCCCAATTCGTTCAGTCCTGGAAAGAGAAGAAATGCAGCTGAGAAGCATCCTGACAAAACATTTTCTGCCTTTATAGCACCCTTCCTCACCCTGGTACTCAAAGCCTTTTGTAAACGTACATTAAGCTACCCAGCACTTATGTGCATTAAAAGAGTAGTTCTCTGTGACATACCCTATTCTCTATTTCTTCTCCATGAAATGCTTCAGATAAAGGGCACTCACCCATTGTTTGGATTTTGGGGCATTTACACGACACAGCTGATAGCAGCTGGAACTGAGACATGGGCAGGCGAATGGACTGGTTTGGGGTGACACCACGAGCAGTTTGCAGAGTCAGGGCTGGAAAACCTGGGAGTAGAAAAGGTGTCTCCTCCTCTACAGTGTCTCCTCCAATCCACTTCAGAGCAGGTGTGGGCTCAGCACCCCCACCTGAGCCTACCAAGCTCCCTCTGGCAGTGCCTGGCCCCCTCACCATGGTCCCCAACCGCCTTGCCAGGACCTTGGACGGCTGCTGCCCGTGCCCTGCCGAGGGCCATCCCGGTGCTGCAGTGGGAGGCTGAAGCTTTTCATCTGACTCTCAGAAAGCAACAGCAGGTCTCAGGGGAGACCTGCATCCTAACGCAGTGGAGTGGAGACATCTGTTAGGAGCTGTAATTAGTACTGAATCCCCAAAAGCGGGCTGTCACTCTCAGCCACTGGCTAGCCAGAGCTGAAACAGGGAGGGAGGCTGTGTCTTCCTTGCAGTGCTACGGAGAAGGGTGGTGGCTTTGGGTTTGCTGCAAAACCCAGGCAACTTCCTCAGGGATTGACTGACCAGGGTGGCCAAAATGTAAGGGAAACAATATTAATTCAGAGCAGGTTGTTACTATATTTTATCAACTCATCTCTGCAAAGAACAGCAAGGTTTTGGCTCTCCGGCTCCACACCAGGCACCTGCCTGTGAGTGCTGCCAAAATGAATGTCTGGGAGGCAAGAAACAGTATGGGTTACACTGCTGGAAGAGAGCTTAACTAACATACCTGACTAACAACAGATATTCAGAGACAAGGCTTCCAAAATTGCACTGGGGCCACCATTGGTCCTCATGTCTTCTGCAAGGGATGCATGAAGCTTTTAGTGACTGGCATACCAGGCAGTTATTATAGAAGCCTTCATCGCCAAATAACTCATGTTGTTGCAGAGGAGTGTACAGTCAGAAGTGGGGACTTTGTTTTCGTCTTAATGTTATGGTTAAAAGCGAGATGTCTGCGCTGCTGCATCTCCCAGACATTTTCAGTTATCTGTCGAACAGATAGCTGGGGACAGCATTTACAGTCCACCAGGTAATTGCTTCCTTGCACACAAAGAGGGGACATTTGTCACCTGCAAACACATAGCAGTTCAGAAAGTCAGGAGAATTTGTAAGACTCTGAGCAGATACTGGAAATCTGCTTTGCCTAGGAACCTTATTGACTATCATGAGTTTCTCCTCTGTGAAAAGCTCTTACAACTTCATCCACCATATCTCCCCTGTCTCACCTAGACAGTTCTGCAAGAAAGAGAGAGCAGTAGGAAGCTGCACACTGTTTTTCTTAGAGGATTTTTTAATTTAACTTAGCCACTGGGCTTTATAATGCAGCCTGCCTTGGACAATGCATTAATAGTCTCATTTTACCAGTGTGACAGAATGACAAAGAGCCCAGTATGTGCTGAAATATGTGCTCCCCTTGCTAAGCCTGTAATCCCAGCTTTGATTTTTCCTGTTTTGTTTAAGTAATCAGCACAAACCTAGTGAGAATGAATCAGAAATTGCACACTAAATTTCATCTTCTGCTTGGCTTCCATCTTTCATCAGAGACTGAAGAGGTTGGGCCGAGGGAAGCATGTGGCTTTCTCCCTCAGATGATGTTAAAAGCCAGTTTGTCATACACAGTAGCATCCACAGTAATTATTTTCTTGGTCATAACCACAAAACTCCTCCTGCCTTCCCTGTAATTTCCTCCAGAAGGACACCAAAAGTGCAGATGCATTTCCCTAATTCAGGCTGCTGCTGCCTCTCTGCACCAGAGCTGCTCTGTCACCTGCCATCACCTCTCCTCCAGCTGCAAAGAGATCCTCCAGTTACAGCCCCAAAATGGGTGACCCAGCTGTGACAACTGTCACAGAGGGGTTTCAGCATCCTTGCCCTCAGTAGTATCACCACCAGGTACCTTCTCTACCACCATTCTCCAGCCTCGGAACTGGTGTGCCCTTGCCCATTGGCCTGCCACTCACCTCGGGTACACTGCCACCGCTGCAGCCGTGAGCACTCAGTCAAGCTCTCCCAGCCCTTTGGCAGGACTTCAAAGAGTTGCCAGACTACAGCTGCCATTTCCCATTCTTTGATTTTCAGAAGCTGTTTGCTAACTTTTTAATGAGCTTGCAACGCTGGTCACACAGTCCCCACCTTCTCTGGCTCCGCAGGATGCCAGCAGAAGGACAGAAGGTCACGGTGGTTAACCAGGACCTTTGTAAGACCCTCTGGCCAGCTCACAGCACCCTGATTGAGTGTGCTGGGACTGAGGTGAACCAATTACTGCAAAACTGGGAGAGACCATGTGGAAAGAAGAGTTAAAGGCTGAACGGTGCACAGCTCTAAGGCAGAGGTGAGCAGAAAGGGTGGAAAAGGCAGGGACAGAGGACTGAGGGACTGTAAAACCTGATCAGTCTACTACTTCAAGGACATTCACGTTGCAAGGTAAGAAATTGCAACCAACACCCATGTGGGCAAGCAAGGTTGCCTTCAAAGTGCATATGAGCTTCTCTCCTTGTAAAGGACAACAGAAAATTACCACTGATCTCACGAGGACTTGGATTTTCAATTAATACAAGGCTACTAGACTTTATGTGCAATTATGCAGCATTTGTAATTATTAATTTATCTCTTCTCTGACTTCCAGTTGACTTCTGAAAGGAGATAATACACTATATCTCTGCTTAAAAATGAATGCATATTTCTACTTATTTTAAAGCATCATTCTCTCTCATAAAAGCCCATTAACTGACATACCATACTCTTCTGGGCCAGTTTATGAAGCAGCAAGAAAATAATCTTACTGGATGCTTTTTAAGAGGAACTGTGAGCTTACATGCTTCTCTCTAGTTATTGTACCATTTTACTTATTGTCTAGTTAAAACCCTTCTCTTGTGTTAACATAACCATAACACGCTTTGCAAAGACAAGATGCTGAGAGTTGGTTTTTTCCATTCTTCTAAAAATTTTGTTTTACAAGCAAGATTCAAATAGTCTGCACCTGCTGTTTCAAGAACCCTGAGAAGTTGCGAAACTCCCTGGTGTGTATCAACAAGTTGATTTTACAGCACTGTTGAGTATTCAGAAATTAGCTCTCTTCCTCCCATTCTCTTTTAAACCCATATGCAGAAACTCTATTAAACTCAACTGAGTCAACATTTGTGCTTATGAATTCAGAGTTACAGAAGTCACTGGGTGTTACAATGAAGTACAAACTGTTCTAGCATAGAAAGCTACAAGTGAAAAATAGTTTTCTTCCCCTCTGCAACACATAACTTGATGCCAGCTACAGAAACAATGAAGGTACAGAGGCTGCCTGGAAATCAGCATGGCTCCAAAAGCAGGACTACTAGAAGCTTATTGGAATATGTAATATTCTGAAATTTGAGGCATGAATATTGCCAAAGGCCAAAGAGATACTTGAGGGAGCAGCTATTGACAAAGGCATTCCTCCCTCCAGTGTGCCAGTCACAGAGGCTGGGGGTAGCTGGGAAAGGAGGTGCAGGCTTGGGACAGGAGTCGGAGTTGGAGGGAAAGGTAACTGCTGTAGATAAGACAAGTGATAAGCCACGCTGGCAGCATATTTGGCACTGCTGATAAGTTGTGCCAAGCTGAGATGAAGATCAGAAAACAGTACGCACCTCCCAGGAGGCTGGGAGGTGATGTTCAGATACAAGTCTGAGTCAGCGCTTCGTCACGGGGTGAACACGGGCAAGGTTTTGGCAGCAGTGTTTTGGATCACTTCAGGGGAAAAAGTGTGAGCAATTGGAAAGGCCAGGTAAAAAGCAGTCTGCAGTAGTCAAGATGAAATGATTGCCCCAAAGTTACCTAGCAGGTCAATAACAGATCTGGCAAATTAACTCAAGGATCGCAAGTCTCAGTCTCGTCCAGTATTTGAGCTTTGCTCTCCATTTGCCACCAGTTTCATAAACAAAAAAAAACCCCTCTGTAAATTGCTTGTAACTGTCCATTCATTCTTAACTCATGAGCCTTTTTCCTACCCTTTATCTATGCTGGTTATTCACTAATGATCATTTGTGCTGCAGGGAATCAATACTACAGACTTTTTTTTCTCGATACCCAGATTGAGTAACAAGATTCTTAAAAAGCTAATAGCTAAAAAAGAACACACATTCCCCAAATACATCCAAATGAAATCTGTATTCTGCACAGGTGCTTTTGACCAGCAATCAGAAAGCATGTATAGTTGTGAGCCAAACACTCAAAATCCAGCAATTATTTGAGATGCCTATTTTGCTATGTTTAGACTATGAGGCTGAAAGACGAAAACAAAGGAAGAGGCTGTTCATGTACCATAATAGCAAAAGTGGAAAGCGGCTGGCAATCACTCTAAAATACAGAGCTTTTTTCGTATTGTGCTGGAGTACGTAGGCTCTTGAGCAATGGCCCTACACTGTAAATAGCCACTTTAGAAGAATGTATCTTGAAACTAATGCATTATCTATGCTGTGCAAGAAATCAGCTACCTAGAAAAATAAAAAATAACACAAACTTATCACACCGTAAGTGAAAGAGCAGACTGGAGGCTCGGTTCTGCCACCTAAACACAGCTACCTCAGACCATGTGAAATGCCCTGTGGCATCCTCCATGGCATCCCAGTCTCCTCTCCATGACGGCAGAGCTCCTCTCATGGGTTCCTTGCCTTCTGTGTGTACAATGCCTTGCATCACATCTGGCACTTTAAAGGGCTGATCCAAAGCCCATTGGCTTCATCCCAGTGTCCCAAATTAGGGCCAGAATGAGCACATTCATATATTCCTTCTTTGCTTCACCCTGAATTTCATGTGTGCTCTGCCCTCCAGCCAGCCTGGAAATTACAAACTGCTGCCTGCAACATTAATATTTTGTCCACAGAATGAATGTGATCCGTCTTCATTGTCTCCCTAGAAAAAGTTTTGATACTTCCATTTCTTCAACAAACAAAATCAACATATAATTTATGTTTGTGAGCAAAGTGATTTTATGGTATTTCTCTTTGTTGACAGAATGATTGGAATAAAATTACATTCTGTTGACAAAAAATGTGATGAAATGTCGTTTGTGAACATTATGAACAAAAGAGTTTGACAAAACGCAGTTTGCCAATGGGATGTAGTAAAGGTTTTAACAAAATGAATTCTGCCTGTCTGCTATTTGTCCTAGAAATGACATGTGAAGTTTTTCAAAATCCACCATGTCAAAATAAAAAATAAAAATTTCACTTATAAAGTGAGTAAATGCTGCCTTTACAGCAGCCATTCTTCCCAGTGTTTTAAGGCATATTGCTCCAGGTCACCTCTGTTTTTCCAAAATTCTGTAACGTCTAATAGAATTATGCTGGAATCACATGTTTGGGTACATATCCATCCTATACACCACCATTAATTAACAGTATCTAGGCTTTCACATTTTTCTTGATTTTTGGTAAATTGATCAATGAGGTAGAATTTTGTGATGTTCAGGCACACTAGATATGTTTAAAGATAATAGTGTTTGTTCTTGGAAGGCATCAAGCCTCTGACAGCAGCATGAGTACTCACATAATTTAATTCCTTCAGAGCCTAAGCAACAGTCTGACAGCATCTGGAAAACGTGTGCCAAGCTATTTTCTGTTTGAACTTTGATGCCTGACATCTTTACATGGACATGAGCTCATATGAGGATGGACAGAAAGGGAGGGGAATCTCTCTTTGGTGGGCTCAAGTGAATGAGCTTAGACAAGGCTGATTTACCCTTGGTGGCAGAGGGCCTTTAGGTTAAAAGAAATTTGATGGCTCTACGGGGAGCAGGATATAAAAGCACAAGGCCCAGAACAAAGGGAATAGAGTTAATTATAGGAAGAAGTCACCATCATGAAAGAGTTGAGCACAAAGCAAAAAAAGGGCTGCTTAGAAAGGTTAAAATACAAAAGAACAAAAGCAAAGGTCGAACGAAATTATGTAAGCATCAACACACTAACAAAACATAGAAGAAAAATTTAAAATTGCAGCATACAGACGGCTGCATTGCACCCCTCCTTTCTTGATGATCTGTTATTAGACCAAAGACTGTAAGCCAGACCAACACAAATGACTGCTCCTAGGCAGGGTGATGGTGAAGAGGATGAGCTTCTCTGTAGAGACAGTGTTCGGGACCAGCTCGAGGGATGGACTTGGCCAGGCTGGTCCTTGGGCTCTGCCCATGAGGCTGGCAGGGCTCTGGCAGGTTGTGAGAGAAGTTGTCTTTCCCTCTAGGCAGATGAAAACAAAAGAAAAATATTAAAATCCTACCAAGACTGGAGGAATTTAGTTTGATCTTCCATGGTATGTGCTGTGAGGGATACCATCCCCGGCAAAAGCACTTGGTAGCATCTTGGCTGTACCCTATAGCATGTCAGCTAGCCAGGGCATGAAACACCTTTACACCCATGAAATCTAAGTGAGGAGGTGCAGCAATGACACAAAAAATGTCTGGTTAGATCTGTCAGTGAGGACGCACTTGCACGTGTTCACAGGTTTGAGCTTCTTAAGTCACTGGGGCTTCGCGCAGTCAGAAGGACTGCAGACCTGAGTCCTGAACATTAATGTCAGCACTACTGAAATAAAAAAATCTGCAAGTTTGGAACCAGCACAGATCATGTCAGACTTGCTTCTAACACTCCAAAGTTGTGTAAACGGTGTTTAGCTCAATTCTGTATGGGTCCAGGGGAGACCCATCTCTTTATGGATTGGCCAGTACCTGCACAAATATTAACAGAAAAGCAGTGATATAAATTTACTTTCATCAGTAAATGTTTCTTAGAGCTAAAAATACAATTAATTGCACTGCTTGCACTAAGGTTTTCACTCTTTTTTTTTTTTTCTCCTCCTTCTTCCCCCCCGCTGGTGAGGCAGAAGAAGGAAGCTGATGTGGTAAATGGTTTTCCCTTGATTTTTCCCTTACAAAAGAATAAATGAGATGAAAAGGTAAGAAATGCTCAAATGTAATCAACACACACATACATTCTAAAGAAAATAGCAAATTAAATGCAAAGCCTATGCTAATGCATCATCCAGGTTGAGATTTTAATTGCAAAAAGTCAGGAAATGTGAAGTTACGGTTCTCGCAGTAATCATCACTCAGCCCCTTGAACGCAGTTAGGTTTTGTATTCCAGGCAGTGTGCAGCGTTAAGTTGAACACAAGCGTATATATGTGTTCTGTGCCTTCATTACAGTTGCTGGGGGAACCATAATTCTGCATTTGCTGACTTTTGCTCAATTAATTTTTTTTCCTTATTGCTGTGCTATGGGGTTCTTGCATTTGATTTCACTGTATTAAAAAAGAACCACAAAACAAAACACATAAAGCAATGAAAAGAAACTGAAACTTTCCATCGCACATTAAAATTAGGACATAATCCATTCTGTCTGTGCATCCTAAGGCTCATCTAGGACCACGCAATGACCATGCAATCATATTAGAGCACAGGTATAAGAATAATAAAGTAATAGCAGTCATAATTATTCTTAAAGATATAACCAATAAATGCTTGTACTTGGAGCTTCATCTCATTGTGGAGCAAGTGTAAAAAGATCAGGGAAGTGGTGCACTGAGACAAGGGCTTTGTCAATCTACTATGATAACTGTACTAATATTACACTTCTTTGCAGGGAAGGCAATGCTAAGGTTCCATCCTAAGGGAAGAGTAATGAGTTTGCTCCCACCAAGCCTGTCTCAGAAGAATTTCACGATGAAACCAAACTTTGTGCCTCTACAAACTCCAACAACATGTTTGCAGTGGGATATACATTCCTGGAACTCTACCTAGTTGACCTGCAGGAGCAGCCATAAAAGTAATTAGTTCTAGTGGCCTGAGAAATGAGGTGGAAAATAGTGCTCAGAGTAGGCATTTTCCTACTCTGAAACAAAGGAGTCATCAATCTCGGCTTCACTTCTGACATGTACTTGATGGCACACCCGCAGGAAGACACTAAGTAAGCCTTGCTAGCATTAATCTCACGGTCGTCTTCATGACAGCAGAGTCCTGTACCGTTGTGATCTGTACTTACCCACCACTCGTCCTCCTCTGGATGACAGGATGGCTCCTGCAATGTGCCCACAAGGGTGCACTGGATGCTTCAAGGTCAGATTTCCAAGGTGCCTGAAGGATATGAAGGTGAATACAAGCCCGCTCAGAGCCTAAGTAACTGAGTACTTGGGCAAATCTCACTAATCTCACCTTTCTGATATAGCTCATATGCATATAAAATCTACTCCTAGGAAAAGTCATCCTCCAGAAATCATCATTTTCATGCAAACTGTCACACCAAGGGTTCTCCTTTTCTAATAGCAGTGGGTCTAAAGGTCAGGCAAATCCATTAACCCCAGCTAGAACAGTCCTCACCCAGAAGCTGCATACATATAAGTCTCCTGAGCTGAGGAGATACGACTATTGTCTCTCATTGATAAATCTTGGCATTTTCTTCACAAAATTGTTCCACGTTTTATAGCTTTATGTTAGCTAAAGTGCAAAGGGGAAACA
The DNA here is from genome assembly GCF_000703405.1 of Apaloderma vittatum. Taxonomy (NCBI): domain Eukaryota; kingdom Metazoa; phylum Chordata; class Aves; order Trogoniformes; family Trogonidae; genus Apaloderma; species Apaloderma vittatum. The sequence goes on along the minus strand of NW_009697514.1, from coordinate 52,303 downwards.
CAGGTGCCTCCTGGCCTCTAAGGTCTCCTATAAACTCTCCTTTCACCATAAAGAGTGTTTTTTATGCTACAGGTGAGTCCTGGCCTCTAATTTAAAAAGAGCTATCAGATCTACATGGTACAATCACATGCTATATTTATTGCACATAAGTATCTTTTTTTACCTTGCAAATACATTAAATCTCATCTAAACGTAACTCTCAGTAGGACTTGTTAAAAAAAGGAGTCACAAGTTTCTTGCTGAAAAATTGCACTTCTCAAAAATGTAAGTAAATCTTGTCAGAAACTTTATACACTTTTTCCAATATCTACTCCCCCTAAGTAAAACCAATTAAGCCCCACTACTTCTTGCTATTTGGATCTTTCCTCTTTTCTATTTTACCATTTTCTATTGTAAAGAGAGGGTTATAGAATTGCTAAGAAGGGAGAGAAAAAGTTACAGATAAAAATTTCCATGGATTTTTTAGAAGCCAAGTTCCATTTTTTTCTTTTGTTCTTTCGCTGAAATGTGTTTATTTGGCTGAGCTGTTAAGTCTGTAAGTTCTTTGGACTCTGAATGTGAAAAGTCCTTCCAGCCAGAGGTAAGCATCCAAGGTACCTGGCAGAAAGCAGCATTAGACAGAACAGATGGCAGCTCCTGGCCATGCCAGAGAGAAGAAATGGTGTTGCCAAAAGTGCAAAGAGTTCATTCAGGTCTATTTAACACTTTGTGCCAATTTTCCCAAGCCATGGTCAGAAGAGTCCTAATTCTCTGCAAAGTCATGTCAAGTGGCCCACAGCTGACCCACAGCACTGTACCACTCTTTTTGCTCATTTCAATTAGAAGTTTGATGATCATGCAGTAAAAATAAAATAAAAATTGACAGAGGTCCACTAATCTACAAGATGTAGGAATCATTGCTTTAAAGGGTATGCAACATGTAAATAAGAGAGTGAGCTGTGGAAATAGTTTTAACATAGGTCATGAGGAGAAACATTGTTTAGCAGTCATGCAGACTTTAGACATAGTGCCATGCAGAGCTCATTTCAGTGGTAAGGAACCAGCTACAGAGGATCCAGTTCCATCATACAAAGCAACAAGTGTCACCTTCCAGTGTTCTGTACGGAGGAAATGGGCTAAATTAACTGAAACATGCCACCAAGTAGAAAACCTAGGACAAGGGTAATGCTTTTAAACTAAAAGAGAGTAGATTTAGACTAGACATAAAGAATTTTTTTTTCCGAATGAGCATGCTGAAACACAGGAACAGGCTGCCCAGAGAGGTGGTAGGAGCTCCATCCCTGTAACCATTCAAGGCCATGTTGGATGGGGCTCTGAGCAGCCTGATCTACTGAAGGTATCCCTGCTCACTGCCGGGGCGTTGGACTAGATGACCTTTAGAGGTCCCTTTCATCCCAAAATATTCTATGACTCTATGAGCAAGCAGGATTTTGGTATGTCCTACAGGAATCAGCTCTTATAAATACTCACGGTCATTAGACTAGGCCATAAATAGCCTTAGGACTACTAAAGAAGAGCTTATAGAAACCCATATTAGGTGCTACCTGGAGTATGGTGTTTGCTTAGTGCTTTGTAGCTCAAAAGACAGAGGCAGAAAAAAAAATTAGGAGCCCAGAGGTGCAAGATGGGTGGGGAGAGGAGGTTGTATGCAGGGTGGTTGCTCAGACTGGGTGGACCCAGCAACGAAAGGATGGGTGAGGGCAGCAACCAAGTTCCATTTTATCTTTTCAGGACAGCAGAATATTTTCAGCAAAACCAAATGGAAATCACTTGTCTCTAACAGTGACACCATGGACAATTTTGCACAACTAGTCCATGAAGAGGTTCCCCAAAAGATATGTAGGGTGATACAGACTTACACCTTAAGAGGGAAAAAAAATCTAGGGGACACTAGCCAGCTCCTTCAGCAACTCACTTATGAATATATTGGTCTTTCTTAATACTAGTTATGCTTATTTTTTAAAAAATGGACTCTCTGGGAGCAGGCACTACGTATCTATGGTAAAGTTATTTGGAAATGTCCTTTCTAATTTCTGCCTCAGATTTCACTTTAAAAATCTAGCAATTTAAAAAGAAACAAAGCATCTTGCAGAATGATACCAAAGGACAAAGTTATTTTAGGAATACAATTTTAATCAGTGCAGTACCAGCATTTAAATCTGCTGCTGTACTGACATCAGTGGGGGGAAAAAAAATTAATTAAAAACAAGGAGCCCAGAGGGACTGGCAGTTTTGGAAATGAATCCACACCTGTGTCACCTTAAAGTGGAATTACTGCAATTCACTCTCGATGTGGAAATTGTTGGGGGGGAGCAAGAGCTGTCATCGGGCTTGTTAGGAAGATTTTCACAGCTAAAGTGTGACACCTCTGCTCTGTGATCTATAACGGCTAACAACTGATTTCCATCTGAGTCCCTGCATTAGGGACTCAGCAAATGTGCCATCTCACTTTTTATTTCCATGTGAGTCCATAGTGTCCAGATTACTGAGGTGAGAAGACGAATGAAAACAGTAGCATCCCTGTTCCCAGACAGATTTACTATCAAAACATAGTGTCCAGGGAACAGAAAGGGTATAGAAAACAAGGGTGACCACTCACCAGATATGGGTGACCTGTGCTGCATGCACTCCCTTGTCACCCAGGGCCAGGAAATCAACTCCTCTGAAGTACACTGATATTTCTTCTGTGTCCCCAGCATTTCCCCACCCCAAGGACACAAAACATCCCAGGATTAGCCTCTGCATGGAGCCAGAGCCACAGGCAGGCAAGCTGCAGGGACCTTCCCCTGGGTCTCCAGGCAGGAGATGATGATCTTCAAGAGCATCCCTCATCCCACACCAGTCCCCTTTTCCCCATCAGCTCCTGGAGAGGGAGCAGCCACCAGCCAGGCTAGAAGGATCCATGAGAATCACTTGGATATTGAACCTGCAAAAGTAGCACCACACTGTAGTGTAGGAAGCTCATGAGATGGCAATCACAGCCTTTGTTACCATGTGTGCTGGTGCTTCTTAATCAGGTATGCAAATCAGGACAGCATTTGGATGAAGTTTTGGAACTGTAATTGCCTAACACACTGGTTTTCTACAAGATAAAAATCACTCTGAAAGCCTGAGGACACCTGTGTTTGTCAGAAGTTTCTCACTGCTACATGTTAGGAAAGAAATTCTTTGTCCCTGGCCTCAACTCATAACTCTGTAGTAAAAGGCTGGTGATGTTTTCCATCCTAAATCTAGTGTTCATTGGTTTTCAGAAAAATTGGATTTCAAACTGAACCTGAAAAAAAAAACCCACTAAAATTTCTTAAACTTTTAAGATCTTTTCTTAGACACTTCAAAATGAAATATTTCTTTACAAAACCCTTCTGAGACATCTACCCATTTTTGAAAGGCTTGAACAAACCACAAGTGAAGTAAAAAGTTGCACTTAGGACAAAAAAAAAGAGATAATAATATTGCAACAAAACCATTTTTTCCATCCGGCTTTTCAGCAGGGCCATCATTCAACCCTGGAATATGGCTATATTTTCTCCAGGGCATAAATGAGCTGAGCTGTATCTGCTAGGAGTAAGGTGGTGAAGTAAAACCATCTCTGTGAGTGAAATGAGCCGTGACAGTTGCAGTGTGGTTTGAGCCTTAAGAAGTCCTGGCAGCAGAGCTGTGTCACTTTGGGTGTCCCCCCAGGATGCTGCAGACTGGGAAGCACTTTGCACCCCCTAGCACCGGCAGATGACAGGCTGCGCCGACCATACATCCATGTATGAGCAGCCGGGTGAATCAGTGCTGCAGCTGACGGGAGCAGCAGTGTGTGTACATGGGGGTTGTGTCAGCCCTGCTCCTTGGCCTGAAGCCTTCTGCTACCCAAGTAGCACTGAAGCAGCAGGGACAAGGGTTTTTCTCAGCTCACCAGCAAGTTTTCTTCTCGGAGGGATGCAAACACCTACAATCAGTATCCAAACTCCATTGACAAAATGTGCTTGCACAGACCAGGTCAAAGTCTTTGACAGGAGAATTGGAGGCATTTATGTGTCTGCAGCGTCTTTGGAAAGATAACTGTAACCAGCCTCCTTGCTGCCAAATACAATATTGCTGTAGCCAATAACAATACTCAGTTTTTTACAGAGATCATGATCAATTTAACCATGAATCTGTCTTCACAACACGTCTGGAAGATAAGGGAAAGGTGGAGACAGCAAAGCTAAGTGAGCCCATGAAGGTCACTGGAGCAGCCTGCAGTAAGGGCTGCAATCAAGGAGCTCCAAGCTCACTGCCTCGTTTGCCAACCATGCTGCCCTGTGCCCTGGAGGGGTGGGAGAGCAGGCCCAATGGAAAACCACACATTAGACGTAATTTGCCACACAACTGCTTTTATAAAACAAGGGAAATCTCCACCTATCCTGATTCTAGGGGAATGATGTACTTGTGCTTGACACTTCTTTTAACTCAGTTTTGTTCAAGCTGACAGCTTCTTTGGAGGGTGCTTGAGCGCTTACCCATCTTGTGCTTTCATGCAGGTATATAAACCAAGGATTGGCAGGAGTAATTATTAGATGGCAATTATTAGAAGCCTATAGCTCTTAGCATGCATAGAGGAGTCAAAGAGGAGAGTCAACAGTTTTTGGTCACTCACCATCCTTCCTTCCAGGCTGACCTCCACAGCCTGCTCCTTTGCACAGCGGCTGCCACAGGACAGCCACTGAAGCTATAAAGCACATGAGTGGTCTTATACACAGACCTGTGCAAACAACAGGCCAGGAAAAAGTCAGACAGGTACTCTCCCTGCACAAGTACATGACACAACTGGAAGCTGAGGCGGGAGAGATCTTAAGCCCTTACCAGCATTACTTACAATTCACAGGCACCTGGTCTGGTTGCTTTTATGCTAACTTCTGCTCAATTACCTCCCTGGTGCCAGATAACACCAGAGGTTTCACATGCCATTTGAACAGAGGAGGCTCAAAAGTCAGCCAGCAGAGCTGATGAAAAGCAAATCACCGAGTCAGTTTACTACCAATGAGATCTATTAAGTGACTCTAATGCAGTTCATAGCCCTGGAGTAGTCACTGTCTCTCACTAATCTAATGGTAGTATTGACAAGGATCATTTACGCAGCTTCCTTTAAAGGTTACCGCTATTTGTCAGGGACTCTCTGAGCTCCAGATGTGCATGCAGTCCTCATTCTGATCCCAGTCTTGTCCATCCTCAATGTGGAGCCGCAATCCCAGGTAGCACTGACTTTTCTCTGCACAAGGTCACGCTGCTGCAGCTAGGCACTGGGAATCCACATCTTCTAAACATCTGCCAGGAATTAGCAGGAGACAGCCCAAACCTATCCTAAGGTCTGAACTAGTGCAGAGAAACTGGTTGTTCAACAGCAATACCCTGCCACCAGGTATCAGTTAATCTGCATAAAGCCTACCCAGCTGTTTCTTGTGGTCAGTGGATGTATTCCCCTAATGATCCCGCCACATTGCAGAGTTGTAATTTTAACATCCTTGATCACTAAGTGCAACCACAGCTTCATTTTACAACTTCTATGTTAAAAAAAAAAAAAAATATTAAAAAAATCACTAGTCCCTCAGGTTTTATCTCTGAGTTTTAACAAGCAAGAACTAGCCTCAGAGTTTTAAAGACATGGATCTTTCTGGCTAAAATGTCTGCTTTTTAGCCCCATTCCTTCTCTGTTTTATAATGATAATCTGAATTGCCCAAACATCTCTGCCTCTATCAGGAAGAAGTCTCATCTCCTCATCATCCAGATCTGTCCAGAAAATGAAGGAAAACCACAGCAACAAAGTCCTCCCGATGCAGATGAAAGACAAGAGCTAATGCAGATAAAGGGCACTCTAAACACTATCTGCACTTACAGTGTAAATAGATAAATTACAGAAACTCCACCTGAAGCGTAGATTGATCTTGGTCTTTTAAAAATAGCTTGAACTGTTTAAAAAACCAAAAAGCTGTTGATATTCTACTTAACTTCCCACCTCACTTCACAGATACAGCCAGAAGCTCCAAAGTGGTGGAGGCCAATTCTTGAGGCAGTTTTACTGCAAGGGAGGATCAAAGGATCAGAGCAGTCCTTGGGATGTAATCCCCAGCAAAGAGGGATGAGATTAGGGGAGAGGCAGCGACGGAAGGGCTCACACCTCTGACTCTCTCTAGCCCCTCGCGAGTGTTCCACACTCTCCAGTGGACATCTTATTTGAACAACTTGCTCTTCCAGGCAGAAACAGGCCAGATTTGCCCCATATTTGGAGGTATTTGATGAAGGGCATCTAAAGCCCCTGTGTAAGGAGCTTGCTCGCTCCTTCACCAAAGCAGCAGTCATGTACTTGCTCCTGCCCAGCTCTGGGACCTCTGGCTGCTTCTGCAGCTCCAGGTCTACAGGTGACCTCATGGTGGAGCTAAACCAGGTTCATGATGTTCAGTGTCTCCATCTAGTGGTCAAGTAAATAAAATTAATGTACAACTCCAGGGCCATTAAGAACGAACCATCTGAAAACCAAAATACTTATTTGTGGAAAACATATGGCACCATCAAAAAAAGGAAAGACTACAACAGCAAAAAGGTAGGGAAATCAAAAGCAAAGGTAAAGTCCACAAGAACAATAATCTGCATTAAAAAAAATGTGTCCCCATTAAAAAATATAAGCTAAATCTCCCAGAGGAAGGAAGCACAGGGACCCAAAACCTGGAGCATACTCACTGTCACTGGGGGTTGGCACATTGCTGGGACAAACAGAAGAGGATGAGCCAAGATGGTTTTTACCCAAAAAAACATGGTCTATGCACGCATGTAAAAAGGTGACCCATCCCCTTAACATTGAGAAAGCATCTGCCTGGATTCATCTCACCTCCCAGGCCCTTTATCTGACTTTTTCAGTGCAAAAGCACCATCAGAAACTCAATACAGGCTCAGATCCTGGGTCCTCTCATCTTTCAGCACAAAGGAAGTCAAACCTGGACAAGACCAGCAAGAGGCTCACTTGCACATGGGGTTTAAAAGTGTCTCCTGCTCAAGGTGAGCCTATCTACTTCTCCTGGCTCCTTAGCCACAAATTTTCTCCTGACTCTTTGATGCTTTTGGTGAATTTCCCTGCCCTCTGTGGGACTTCTTGGGTCAATGTTCAACTACTGGTTTAGAGAGATATCCAGAAACAAAAAGATTGGTATGTGATGTGGCCTCGTAGTGGCAGATTTTTACTGGAAAGATAAACTAAGCATTCAAACTTGAGAAGCATTTGTTGAAAAATTAAGCCTGTATTACTCTAGTTGAAAACACCATGAAGAATTACACTATTATTATCCATTGTAGCAGTGATTGTTTCATGCTAACAAGGGAGTGAAGTCCGCAGAGAGAAGTGATAGCTGTTATTAGGCCAACTGGAATAAGAAAAAAAAATAGAAGGAAAAAAATAAGTGAGTTTCTTCCTCCATCTGATCAGAAACAGCAAAATCCAAAACAAATTCAGGTCTGATTTCTCAGTCTAATTATAGCAGTTGATTCATTCACTTGAAAGAAAAGCATAGTTAGCTGCTCACTGAGCAGAAAAGCATGTTAGCAAAGGAGCAGAAGAGGAAAAAGTGGGTTAGGATCCATCTACCACAAAGACTTCGACTATCTGGTTTTAACACCATGAAATCTGCCTCTACAGCTGAAGCTCTGATCTTCTGTCCCTGTTAGACTTCTGAGCTGTCCTTATGAGGAGTTCTGTGTGCTGACAAAAGCTAAAAGCAGAGGACGTGAGAGCAGTTTGCAAGCCATGACCCTTCCCTGTTAGGATGGGGAAGCTGTATGGCACCAGCACAGAGCCCGAGGGGAGGGAAGAGCCCTCCCGAAGGCAGCTGCCGAGTTGCAGCAAGAAGTGCCGCCTGCACACGGGCAGCGCAGCGCAGGGTGAAGGAGGTGCCCAAGGACTGCAGAACCCGGCAGCACTAAATGATGCTTTCCCAGAGGCAGCTTTGCAGCCGCGCTGAACAGGTTTAGTGAAAGCGAGCAACAAAATATAGAGTATATAGGAAGTTTCAAGCTAGGCTGGCTCAGAAGAGGAACTTGCCTGCTTGCCTTGGGCTGTGCACAGCGGTAACCCCTGCTCATGGGGGGATCTAAACATCTCCACGTCCTCTGCACAGCCTTGGGGAACAAACTAGGTCCCGCAGCCTCCCCCTCTTGCACCAAAGCCCAGCAGTCCGTGATTGCTCTTTCCCAGCGGGTGCAGGAGGGTTATTATTTTCTCATTATTTCCCTTTTTTCTCTTCCATATCACAAGCAGCTGTCAAGATCATGCCAAGGAGACAGAACTCATCCCCACAGGAAGCTGAGGAAGTCCACACAGACTGTGTTACTCTAAGGCGAAGCAGTCGTTGCTGATTCTGCTCCCAGTGAGCAGCATATAGGAATAGCCATTAAGTTCAACAGAGCAGGACCACACAATTAAAGGAGAAAAGATTACCTCTCTTTTCCATTTTCTTTTGCTAACAGGAAAAAAGATTAAAAAGAAGTTTTCTCTTGCTATTCATAGCATTTGCATAAATCTGTGCTCTAATGATCAACGCACAGACCTGTGACCCAAAAGCTTTTGGGCCAGATCTGTGCCTTGATTCAACAATGACTCAAACCTTCACAGCCCAGAAGAACCTTCACATCACCAGAAGAAGAGGTCTTCTGGTCCCACTAGCTGGGGCAGCTGTTACAATGGTATCCCAGCTTTCCTCCACAGGGAAAGAACAAGGCAGGACATCCCACCTGCCCTTCACTAGCAGTAAAACCCCAGCTCTGTGGCAGTAACTGAGGAGGTTTTGGACGTCTGGCACATCCAGAACTGGGGAACTGCCCATGTATCCTTTAAGTACTGGAAATATGAGCTAGGCACAGCTGAGAAAGAGTCTATTGCCTTCCAGTCACTGTATCATCCCATGCCATCCTTTTCCTCCTCTCTAAAAAGAGGGTACTTGCCTTACTTCACATGATGTTGGAGCTATTAGCTTCAGGACCTTAAACACCTCCACATCCCTCTCCACTCCAAGTATTCTCTACATAATCTAACAGTACATCTATATATTATTGCGCAACAGAGCTGCTGACACTGCCAAGTCAAACCCTCCAAAGACAGAAAATGCAGAATTAAAGCTGGTCAGTCTCATGTTATTTTATTTCAAATACAATTGGTGCTTCAATTAGTGCACCTGGAAAGAGCTGGGTTACAGAGTGAATTCAAATATTATCTGTGGCAGACTTCCTTTATTTGCCACAGAAGCCAAGAGAGGAACAATGCAGAAGATTAGAGAAAGCGGTAAAATACTTCCATTGCCTAAAAATAAAATGCCATTTGGAGATACAATCCTCTCTGACCCTACACCAGAAGGATCCTTTCTGATACCAGATAACATTCTCAGACCAAGTTGCATGGGATTGGTTGGTAACCCATTGCATCCTCTTAGTCTTCCACCGGTCAGACATGGGTAGATATTCAGCATGGCCATGGGGTGCTGGGCTGGATAGGCAGCCATGAGGAGGAGTGCTCCTGGCTTTGGGTGGAGATGCCTGGATTTAATTCTGTGTTCTGTGACCTTGAGTCTCAGTGCCTCAAAAAAGACAATAAATATCAGAAAGTTTTCGGCAAGCTTGTACGTATTTTCTCAGTTGCAAAATGGAAATAATATGATCACCCAAAGCTGCTGCGAAGATAGTAAATCAATGACCACAATGTTTTTAGTAACATCCAAAAAATGTCCAAATAGCAAAAAGAGAAAAAAGCTCTTTACTGAGTGAAACAAGAGCTCTGTGGAAACTGCATCGTGCAGTCAAGCAATTCAGCTTCAAAAGTCAGGACATGCAGATCTGGAGGCTTGGAGGGTCCCTTGGCCACATGCCCATACAGGCACGCAGGCTGCAGGCAGCAGGGCTACCTCTCACGACCCGGATCAGCTCCCCTGACTCCCAGGCATCCAGTGTCGGTGCCTGAGCAGCCACGCCAAACAGCCCCTGGACCAGTTTCAGGCTGCGGGCCAGATCTCAGGCTACACTGAGGTACACAATGCTGCTAAATCAGGAAGCCGCTCTATATGTTCATGAATGCAATATACGTTAAGCACCACTAAGCCTACATCTTGAGACTAAAGCACCTAAACCCATCCGTTCATTGTCTGCAAACTGCTGTGAAGATGAAAAACATGAGGGTATTATTCTGGCAGACAGCGCGATCCCAAATGCAACTCTACTTTTTCCTACTTTATGTTGAAGCTGTTAAAATTCTCTGAATATTAAATGTCTAGCCCCACTTTCAAGGTTGACTTAAATGCGGTTTCCAAAAAATGTGCTGAATATTATTCATTTCTCTGAGAATCAAAAAGCTAGAGGCCCTTTGATGGGGTTGCTCGCATTTTTAAATCACATACACATACATTAGTTAAAAGAATTTGGCAAGTAGTTATATATGTCAGTATCTCAGACAAAAATGCATGATATGAATGCAAAATTCTATATGTTTATGATTTTTCTTTGCTATATTTTTCATGTCTTTAACCTGAATCACTCCTACTTTACACAGCACTATACTGCTGGCTGAAGGAATGTAAAAATGAAGCACAGAATACCCAGTAACCAAAAACTGCAAAGAACTGATATCTGCTACCTTCCAAAAGTCAACTATCATTACACTCATTAAAGAAAACAAGGAAATAACTTTTCCCCAGTGCTAAATATGGATTTTATCTTGTATCTGGGTGCCAGAAAAAAAGATTCAGTGACTTCTTGAGGGAATGTTTATGCCTCAATATTTATTAACTGAGTTGGTGTTAGGGAACTAAGCCTATAGGAACTGATGTTGAATAAACTGAAAAAATCAGAACACTTGCTCCTGGAAACAACATACCTGAAGATAGCAGAAACATTTTAAGAACAGTCATGATACATGTGTTGGAATATTTAGTCAATATTCAGGTGAGAGTAAGGCTTCCCACTGTCAAAGCTGGACTGCTCATGGCATCCACAATGGAGGACTTGTTATGTTCTGCAAGTCCCAGTGCAGTTTTCAGACCAGCCCAGCTCAGAGCCTCCTGGTCAATCAGAAGTTAAATATCCACAAGTAAAACTCAGGCTCCCTTAGAGCAAGTGGAGACCTTGGCACTAATTAATGACCGGGTTTATACATGCAGGTGTAGGCAGACCTGAGCTCCTCTGGCTGGCCTTTTAGTTGGCTGGATGCAAGCCAGTTGTGGTTCAGGGGCTGTTTAGCTGTGTTGTGCCAAGCAAATATTCCCTGCCTTTCAGCCAGAGGTATTGATTCAAACACAGCAAAGCACTAACAGCACATATATGGCTCTCATCTGGCCAGCTCAGACCACAGGCAGAACAGATACGTCTGTCTATGCTTGTCTTCTGAGGCATCCTCCAGTCTGCATGCTGGATAGGGAGCCACCTCAATTATCTCAGAGAAGTCAAGGAAAGATGCAAAGTTTAAGTGCTTAAAAGAGTCCAGGTGATGCCATGCCAGAGGACATTATCTCCTGCTAACAGTGCTCTAGACCACAAACGCTCTTTTGGCACTCAACGCCTAAGCCAGGCTTTTCCCACAAAACACAGAGGGAACAAGATGCTCCCTCCTCACCCACATTGTCTTTTGTCCCATAATCTTGTGATTAAAGACTTCATGTGAGAGGTAGAAGAACTCTTTTTTGCTGGAAGGCTTTTAACACCCAGCTTCCAATATTCAGCACAGTAATCTAAGTCATGAAGGTAATACCCTGCGTGTTTGGAGGGCTCACTCTGTCCCTCCTCTTAAAATTGCTCCATTTTTCTTGAACCAGTTAGCTATCTACTGGGGCAAAGAAAAAGGGAAGTGATTTCACACTCAGCTGTCAGTAAGAGAAGCTTAACAACGCAACCATTTAGCCAAAGTTGAAAAATCTCAATGAGACTTTAAGAATATTTGTTCCAGAACACCTGGAAGTGGAGTAATTAGGCTTTCCTAGGAGACAGGCAGGCCAGCCAGCAGGGAAGGGCTTTGGATACAAGTTTCTCATACCTTAGGTAAGTCCTTAAAACTAACATGAAACTCTCCCAGTGAAGGCGTGTGCAGGTACGACTCGCTGCGCTCCTGCCCGTGGGGAGAAGAGGCTCTGGAAGCACCTCGTGGGCAGGACTCACAGACTGGAAGGAAGCAGAGCATCTCATTTGTCATCCCAGTGAAGCCCCAGAAAGCACTGGGGTTCAGATCTGCAAACATTTTAGAATCGTCTAACACAGAATAGAAGTGGAATCAGGGCCATGTGTACATCTGAGCTGCTGCTCCCCTCCAAGGTGGTTGCTGCTGCTTGACATGCCAGCCCTGCCACTACCCAGCCAGGACCCAACAGCCCAGAGTCATCTCCTCCCCTGAATCTGCCCCGTCGATGCACACAGAGCCTACTACTGCCCATTTGCCCAGAAAATATGCAACACCTAAAGATAGACATGGACTTTATCCATCAGGGAAGGATCACAGCGGCTTCCAGATACAACCCATCATGCTGGAACCACCTTGCTTTTAGTAGAGCAAGGAGGGAAACCTGCCTCCTGGGTCAGGGTCTGGTTTCTGAGGCTGCCCGGCCCAGGCAGACTGCAATCCAGCACTCCCACATCCGCACAGTGACATGTTTGGGGTTGCAGGCAGTCTCCAGCCCTCTCGGCTGTGCCAGGTACATTTGGCCTGAACAAAAGTATGAGGAAGGATTTTGTTCCAGGCCAGGACTGTGGGCAATCCCTTGAGAATCAAAAGTCTGTGTGCACATTTACAGTAAACAACAACATCAGATAAAACGAATTTCTTTTCCTCTCTCCTGTGCTCTCCCTCTGTTCTCTGTAGGCCATGAATTTTGAACCCCTTCTGCTCAGTGTCTGTCTGAGCAGCAAGAGGAGGCACCAAGAATAGCCCCCTAATCTCTATCTACTTCTTATCCCCTGACACCTTCAGAGGGAATGGAAGATGCTTTTACTTTCCTTTTATCTTCTGCCCGGACATTCTCACATCAGGCTGTATATTTTGCAGCAAAGTGGTAATAGCTTGGTTTGTTTTGTTTTCTCATAGTCAACCATCATATTAATTTTAAATTACAGAGTTTGGTCCATGTATGTCATGTACTTCATTTTTGGTAGCATCTTCTCTTTATGCTCACAGGGTCACTGCTTGCAGTGATTGTTATGAAATTTTGAATTTAAGTTACTTCTGCAACTTCAGAAGTTTTCATTTTAACACACTTGTTTCCAGGGATTTGACTAACTTGCAAAGGAACAAAAGAAGCAGCTAGAAACATGGAATTTGGCACTGATCCAGCCCTTCATTCATAATAAACCTTTTAAAAAAACAATGATGACTCAGCACAGGCATAATTCACAAACCAGAAAGGCCTGCTTCCCTACCTTACAATTGCATTGGTAGGTACTTAATCACGGCAAATAACATAGTGGATATTTTATTTTTGAAAACATACGCTGTTATATTCAGCTCTTGAAATTGCTGTAACACATGGTGTCTCACCTAACATATCCCTGTCAGATATAATTGGCAAAAGCCATCAGATGAGGCTCACATCATATAATTAGATGTATTATATTAGTCTGAACTGGTTACTTTAATAGCAATGCCACAATGTACGCTAACAAGATGTTTTAAAATACAAACGGCTTCCATGACCTTCTCGAGGCAATAACTTTGATCCTCTGACATTTATTTTTGGCAATAATCTATTAAAATTATGTTGGGCAACTTGTTTGGGGCCCTTCTAAGTGCCCCCTCTTCCAAACACTGCTGTTGGTGCCGATCCCTACACCCACACAGCCCAGCTCTGCTAAAGCACCTCGGCTGGCAGAGGATGAGGAGGGGCCAGAGGCGAGGGGCCGTGGCTCTGCACCCCACCTCCAGCATCGCGCTGGGTGTTCACAGCATCATGTAGTTGAGCCGCTGCACAGACTTGCTGGCCACGTTGTGAAATGTCTCCCCAATTCTTGCAAGCCAAGGATCTAGTGCTCAAATCCTTCGGATGCTATTTCATCACATTAGCCAAGTTATTTTCCTCCGTGACTTTATGCACAGTAGCACTGCTAATAAACGTGATACTGTTTTTGCTTCTTGGTACTTTGTCTAAAGGGAAGAAGAAGCCTAAATTTTACATTCGGGAAACACCATAATATAAAAAGGGCAATGGCCACGTGATGACTCACTACTTCCTGATGACATTCTGGTTTTTGAATAACACTGTGGGTGTGGGTGTCTGGTTTTTGGGTGGGTTTTTTTAAGTTAACGATCTGAAGACGCACCTCTGTTCACCCGGTGATGCTCTTGGTTTCCTGTCAGTGTCACATTAGAGATGAGTTTATGATGTCTTACGTGCCTCAGTTTCTCCAGCACCTGTGTTGTAATATCAGTACGAGGAACTGAATCGAAATACTGGAAGGAAAAATATAGCCATCTATTTCCAGAATTATATGTTGCCAGGCTGTATTCACACAGGATTTTTAGCACTACAAAGATATAAGCTATGTCCTTTGGACCCCATTTTATGAACATAAAAGTATTGTTAGTCGCCTAGTTCATTCCCCATGGAAGAGGTACCTATTCACAAGGCTGACTATTAGAGTAAACAATCACACCCCTTACTGACCTAGTTATGCTGTTGGAAAAGCCGAGGTTAATTTCTAACACAAACTAGTGCACTTGCACAGGCAGTGGCCCCTCTTGCTGTTGGTACACAGGAGGTATGGGTCTGAGAATGTCTTGGAGAGAAACCTAACAGCTACCCTCTGCTACAGCTGTCTGCAGGACATTACTGGGATGCACTCACGGACACTGCTATGGCAAGGTTGGGGGAGAACTCAAAGTTTTACACCTCCCCTTTGAAGCTGAGTGTATTGCCAAAGTCTGCTTATTGCTTACGTCTTGACAGCTAGACCTGTATTCAAGTGCCAAATTACTGTTGGCAGCTTGTGCTCAGGTGAGCAATAATATCGCATAGGGTGAAAAATATTACAGATAATGCTGTCTGGCTTCAGAGAGAAAATTATTTACTTCTAAAGACAAATTTCATCCTTAAGAAATCACATATTCTTTTTCAACACAGCCTGGCTCTCTTCTGCCTGCAAATAAGACGGATTGGTGTCACAGAGAATTACACAAAATTAGGACGGTCTGTCCCATGAGAAATTTTAACTCATTCTAATCTGGTTTTATCAAATCAGTAAGCAAATCTGGGTGACCAAAGCGAAAATCTGGGCACAGAATTAAAGAAGTAATAGGTCTCCAAAAGGGTGAGGGGGAAGGTGAGATCTGCTGCACTGGCCAGCTCCCACTCCTGTGGCTGCAGAGGATGGTTGTGGGGGGACACATTGAACACTGGAACTCAGAGTGATCCCTTCCCTTGCCCAGCTTCCCCCAGCCCAGCCTCCTGTGACTTAGAGACTTCCACACCTAAGTGATGTAATACATTCATTTGCTACAGAGAGACTAATCTTCGCTTTTTCACTTAATACCTTTGAGACCATTTGTATTCCTTATCTCCACGTCATTCAGTAACAATGAATTCTACATAATTATATGGTGTGTGAAACAGATTCTCCTTGTGTTTATATTGCACTCTATTTAATAATTTATGTGGATGCCTCTGAATCTGTTGGACTATGAGAACACCATGTAATCTGCAAAATTTTCTCTCATATACTTCCTAGGTTTTATAAAAAGTTGTAATAGTCCATTCATGACACTTTATCTTTTCCAAGCCAAAGAATGTCAAACTACTGTGGTTGTCTTACAGTTCTTTTTTAAAAAACTTTTCCCAGTTCTGCTGTATCATTTATTGAATTGGACTGACCAGAACTGCTTCTAGTATACAAGATGGGTACACAAATTTATATAGTGGTATTATCCTATTTCTCTCTTTCTAATAATTTGTAACAAGCTACTTACCTTTATACTCTAGTAGGAGAGAAGTGTCCCTGCTCAGAGCAGGGGGGTTGGAACTAGATGGTCTTCAAGGTCCCTTTCAGCTTTAACCATTCTATGATCCTTCTGAATACTAATATGAGATTTCTCTCAAAACTATCTACACTGTTTCAAGGATTTTTTCGTCTGAATAGTAATAACTGAAATAGACCTCCTCATTATCCACTTAAAATTAAGGGTATTTTATTTAAGTCATGGTTTTCATTGTTTAGGATAGTAAATAACTGTGTATTACCTAGAAAAGTTGTCGCCTTGTTATTCACCTGCTCTTTTCTGACTGTTACACAAATCCTAACATAAATCGTGTGAAAATTAAATTAACCGTAATTTCATAGAGGCTTCTTTTCAAGATACTGGAATGTTTCACAGTTGTGTCTTCCAGTGTGTTTCTCTGAAATTGTATTTAATGTTTGTGAAGTTTCACTGACTCAGACCCTCGTCCAGCTGCGGTTCAACATCAAGCTGCGTGTGTAACACAGTGCCCCGATGTTCTGTGGTACATGTCGTTGGTCAGCCTGACCCTTCTCAAATGCAGCCAGATGTCCAGGGATACCGGGGGCTTTGTTACAAGTTTTGCTCTTTCGTGTGATTTCTGTTGCCAGCCAAGTGCAAACCCGTGGCTCTCACTCTAGGGCATACTCAGATACAATGAGCTAAACTGAAACTGAAAGGATATAAATCTATGTAAAACAAAACCCACCAAGAAAAAAGAAAAAAACAACAACCAACAAACCCATACCCCCCCAAAAAACCCCAAACCCAACCAAACTCCAAGTTTTTAGAGTCTCATACAAACAGGAACTTTTTAGTTCTCACATACTATGAGATGTCGTACTCATTGCCCCCTGTTCTTTCTGAAGCAACCTGCCTTTGTGGAAAAAAACACCTGTCCCAACACCTTCTAAAAGTAATTATTTCACATATGCTCATTTGAAATCAGCATTACTTCCTGAATTCACAGGGAATTGTTTCATTTTCCAGCAACAGAAATCACAAGGAAAAGCCCATGACCCTGTGGCAGTGACAAGGCACTTCTGGTCCTCAGTAGCCTGGGGTGTGAAATGAAGCCTTGCCCTGTGTACAAGAAAAACCCCCAGAAACCCGGCCAACGCCCAGTGGAGTCTTAACTGATCCTTAACCGATCCTGCTCTCTCATCTCACTCCTCCCTAGCTCTGCTCCCAAGTCAGCATGTGAAAATTGAATTTCTAACGCTGGGGCAGACACCGCAACTGCATCTCCAACCACGTTAAGTGCAGGGTAAAAGGTATTAAATATTTACTTTTTGATTATGATGGCCTGAAGACACTTCTGACAAGCTCGGCAACTATGGGAGAAACACTGAAACGTAACAGAGCTATAAGATGCTGCAACGTATGGCTGTAGAGAGCCTTTCAACTTGTGTTGATATCAGCCAGTAGTCTGGACTGGCGTTTTTTTGTTTGTTTGTTTTAAAATATTATTAATAGTAATGATGTTGTTTGTTTAAATATTAACTTTATGTGCAAAGGATTGTTGGATGTGGCTCGTAGCAGTGATAATAATATGTAGCTGAGTTGCTGTAGGAGGTGACTTATTTATTCCCAGACTCCTCTTACTCCTTCTTCAAGAAAAGTGACATCCTGGCCCTGCTGAAATGTATGCAAGAACTCCCTGCGGTTTCAACAGGCATGGACTTCACCTTGCCCAGGATCTGGGAGAGAGCTGGCATGAGCCCTCAGATTAAAATTCAAGAGTGCCTGGCTCTCCTTTAAAATGCACATTACTACCCTTCTCCCCTGCCCACAGCCATCCATTACCTCCGGACCTTGCTTATCCTGCAAGCGCTCTGTAAAGGTTTCTTATCTTTTAAGTAAGCTACTGCTTCCTCACCCAGCCTCCACATCTGGAGCATCTGAGCACCTTTAGCAGGCTTCTGCCCAACTTTGGCAGCCTCTCTTGGAAGATGCACAGAGTTAGTCACCTGCCAAGGAGAAATTAATCACTTTGCTGCTGTGTCCCGCATGCGTAATGGCAGAAATTCAAATCTTCGGCTCCACCAGCAGTGACCACGTGTCTGTTTCAGATCTCTTCAATTCTCCTCCATCACCTCTCCCACCTACCCTCCACTTGTAGCTAAATTCAGGTTATTACTAACTGCTATTAGCGATTAAATATGCTTGCTTTTCTCCCTGCCCTTTCTGCCAACAAGGATGCACTGTGACTAATATCATCTTCAGCTCTAGCCGGAATTACTGACATTGATCTACATGGGGAGGCTGTGCCAAGGCTTTGGCTTCACCTCCATAGGACAGCCCCCAGCTCAGGCAGAAGGGAGAGTACCCTGGGAGCTCCTCACTTATTTCCAGTCCGCTCCAAAAATGAGGAACTTATAGACAAAGTCAAGCTGTAACAGAGACAATATCCCCAACTGATGCTAATAAAAAGAAGGAAATTGAGAAAGGATGAGTAAGAACATATTTTCAACACAAGATAAAGATGTCTGGAGCAAAATCAAATAGATCACTTTGAGACCTGGAGAGAAGGAGTTCTCCAATGGCCCCTGCATCAGTGGTATGGGCATGAGCCACAGTCAAAAGGGGCTGAGATCACTCATAAGAGCACAAATTCACTCCAGTTTATCTTACTGAAACTTAATAACAAGGCCCTCATAGTAAGAATTTCAACACCAAGATTAACTTCCAATTTAGGAAGGTTTCAGTGAGTAAGAATGTCAGAAAGTGGCTCTCTGCCATTCTCCACTCCTGGATCATGGGCAACTGAGAAGCAGATGCCTTGAACGCCCCAAATGCTCAAGCAGAAGAAGGGGTAACAGGCACAACACAGTACACGGTGATGGTTTCCTTAACTGTCTACCCAAATTGTACAAAAAGCTGCACTGATGCAGGTTTCACAGAGAGTGAAATGTGCCAACACCAAAGTGTCTTGGAGATATTTTATATGTCAGTTTTCATGCTCAGGATAAATTGTATCCACACAAAAGGAATTCTGCCTTGCAGAATTCTGTGTCTCCCAGTCTGCCACAGAAAAACCGTTCAGAGAATAGAAATTGGCTGCTTTGCTGGGTCATTTAATGGATGTAATTACGGGCAAACAGAATTATACGCTTGGCTCTGTGGAAGTTCCAAGTTCACAAAGCTAAGAATGTTACGCACAAAATCACCTGGAAGAGGAAATTTACATAGAAAAATATCAATAATAGCTGGGAATGCCTAAGAAATTTTTTCTAGGTGTTGGAAAAGACTACAATAAATAAATTGTGCTACATATATGTATGCTATATATACAATAATAATAAGCTAGCCTAATAAACAAAGAACGTGATTGTCAAGCTGCTTTAAAAAGGAGATAAAACAACTATAACAATATATAATAATTTTTAAAGACTGACATCTGAGAGCAGCTAATAAGTATCAGCTAACCGTTAAGAACTGTAGAAAGGTCAGCAGTGGAGGCAGAAATACTCAGGAAGAAGTGAGATCGAGGTACATAAGGTTAAACATATGGAAATTAACTAGTCAAGGTAACTTGTAGTCTCTAAGTGTTAAGAGCTATTGGAGAAGGTCATCAGACCTTTAATACTGGTTTTCAGTAAAGTAGTCGTTAAGTTGCAGTTACTTGGAAGAGAATTGATGCCACCCTGATGACCGCAAGAACAAATGGCCCAGCCTGCTGCTCTGACAAGAGACCCCAGGAGCACAGCAGAAAAGCAGATAAAAGATCTGAGTTTAAGGTTAATACTAGAACCAATAGCAAACAGCAGGTTTACGGAAAGCAGGTCATATCAAACAATACTGATAACTTCTCAAAATCAGAAGTTTTGTTGATAAAGGCACCAGCATTGAGGTAATAATCTTGAAATTCCCTAAGATATTCAGCTTTGAGTCACATATGAAATAAGAGTGAAACCAAACCCAGCTTCACATGCATTAAGTGAGAAAGGAAGTTACTTCTTTGATAGGTTTTTGAAGATAAATGGAAACAGAGAGACCGAAATATTTCTAGTGTTTTCTCTGGGGCTAGGTCATAGCTCGGTGACATTTAATATTTTAGCAGATCTTGACACAACTGGAAGAGTAGTCAGTCAGCAATTCACCCTCCGGCAACTTCTCCTTCTTCCAGGCCAAAGCAGGAGGAGGTGCTAAATAGATGAAGGCAGAGAAAAGAAACAATTTTTCATTTGGAGTCACTCTCCAAGAGAAATAGAATAACTGCTTGGAAGAAAATACATGAGTTTCAAAAAAAGAAAATCCACACAACCCCCTGGAGGAAACTATTCTGAAGAGAGGTCTGGTACCTGGCACTGGTCTGATGTAGTAGAGCCCCAGCAGAGTTCTGGCAGGTGATCCTTGGAAAACCTACTGACATTTCTTCATGTTCAACACTCCCACAGGGAGACTCTGGCTCTGAAAACTCTTACTTGGCAAACAAGTATTTCACTTGAAAAATGCAAGAAATTTGGATGGTATAAAGAGGTGCATGATTCAGGGAAGAGAGAGAAGCCTAAGAGAGGCTAGGCAGCTTTGGAAAGAGATATTAGGCTAAAATTCAAAACAAGAAAAAAGCCATTTAAAGGAAATATCTCTTTGAGGGCAAAAAAAAATGAGAGAGAATTTTAAAAGATCAAAAAACGCGCTTTCATATGTTAACAGACTGACTGCAGCAATGATACAGCCATCTGTAGCATACCTTCTCCAACACGCAGGAGATGAGTACAATTCTTTAGAATCCTGGACTATGAAAAAAAATCCCAGCCATAAACTGGCTGTCTAAAGCATCAAGCTTGTAGGAAGTGCCCAACCGGCATGATATAAAAAAATCTTTTAGGAGCTGAAACAAGAGAATACAGAGCTCTAAAACTGAGTGGCTACAGCAGTGGGTGGAGAACAGATGTTCACAGATGTTCTGAAGGATAGTATTGGCACAGTCGTCTTACAACCCCATAGCCCAAACTAGAAACCTCAGAGCTCTCCATTTCTCTGCAGGTGTTTGGTTTGGTTTTTGTATTTTTCTTTTTAAAAAAAGCCTTGCACTGATACACTTATCTAGGGAAGGAAGCTGTGTACTCAGTGAGGTATCCAAAAGGTTCACGCGTTGACTGCAGCCCATGTTAACTGAAACAAACCACAAAACATTGCTCTCATTTCTGTAGGGGCCCAGCAAACTTCACTTTACCACAAAAATATGGAGCTTCTTTTTCATCTTCAGATGTACAATTTGCAAATTGAATGCAAACCTCAGAAAGACTCAGTTGCTGCAGACATGCTCTAAAGAATTAGAAAGAAGATGTAGAGAAGAGACAAAAGCTATATATCAATCAGATCAAAACCAATAATTGCTGCAGGTCATGTTTAATGAGAACTGTGATTCTGAGAGCTATTGCTAAAGGTATAACTCTGGTGATAATGTTTAGGACTTTTGACCCTATCAGTTCAAAGAAATCATCTCATAACCTGAAAAGAAATAAAAAAAAATATTAAAGGCATGAAGATTGTTAACTCTGAGATGCCATAGGAAGATACTGTAAAAATATGAATGAAGCTTCTTTGGAGATTAAACAATCTAAGAAAAACAGGGTTACCAGGATGGATATGGTCAGGTTTGTTGCCTTAAACAAGTAAACCAAAAGAGCAATTTACCAGTAGTGCCTCCTTTTTGTCAGTTTTGTTACAGTGTAGTATCCTCATCCTCTGATACCATTTTTGTCTCTTCTTCAGTCTTCCTAAGCAGCTGCCCCATACTGAGGGCCCAAAGTTACAATGGAATAGGCATGAGGTGGGCAAGATGGGCTCTGTAGGCTCAGTTCAGGTGCTTCACTGGACACACACCAAACACATGCAAATTCACCTACTAGCTCCACATAAATATCCAACAAGTCTGTTTAGTTTCCCAAAATGCTGTAATACATGGAGTCTTCAAAAGACACCTCTTCAAATACTTCTTTTATAGCAGCAGCAAAAATAATTTTCTGTTCTTTTTCACCTTTCCTCAGCCTGAGAAGAGTTTGGACTGAAATCCATCTCCTGGAAATCACCAGGTGAGAGCAGCAAGCCTGAAGCACACCACCAGCATGAAGAAGTTCAGCCCAAACGGTCATACTCCGGCACAGTTCCTTCCAGCCAAAACCACCTTGTAGAGTAAACTGTCCAACCCGCTTCCAAAAAAAGTTTCGCTTTATAAGCAGTTGCAATACAAAACCAGTGTTCTGGAGGGTAGGAAACGATTTTTTAAAAATAATAATAATAATAATAATACTAAAATAAAGATTGACTGTTGGAATTTATTTAGGTCGACGCCAGTGGGACTTTCTCAGAGGGAAGGAAAATGCCTGTGCGCTAAATGTTTACCTCCTTTGCAGCAGCAGCAAATTAGGTGTTTACCCCTTCAAGCAGCAACAGGAGCCAATACACCTGTTCCTTCCAGATTGTCCCTGCTTTTTTTTGGCATGCAATACACTGAAAATGGCTCCAGTGATCTGCTGTGGGAGGGCCAGGAGGTTTGCTAAAGCAGGTTGAAGCATTTGTTTCTCAAGAAAAAAGAAAAAGAGCGAAAAAGGAAACAGGCTAAGAGGATATAATGCTCATTGCTGCATTTCATTATTTCTGGTATCAGTTCCACAGAATATTGGAATTAGATTATAAAGGAAAACTGAGGAAATGTGGGTAAAAACAAGCATGCCATCTCCATTCATGAAAAAAAATATAAATCCATAAATCCTGCATGGCTGTACTTTTCCTCCTGGGGTAAATAATGTCTTTGGAGAAATGTTAGCCGTGGCCTGCTCCATCACTGCCCCATGGACCACACACCCTCCAGTTCGCATCCCTGGGGAGGACAGGGGGACAGATGGACACAGTAGGACTGGCAAGGGCAACTAAAACCCCATCCTTGATCTGTCAAGTGAAACCCCCATATGAAAACAGCTGGGAAGGACTGAAGGGTAGAGATGGCATGACCATGAAAGCCCCATTTGGAACATCTGCATTTAGCCGGTGGCACCTCACATCGAGAGTCTCCATGCCACCACAGACTGACCAGTGAGATTCAGTTATTTATCTATATAAAAGCCACAGCTAGATTAAAAAAAAAACCTTGCCTGCAAAATTGATGATCTGAGAGGGGGGAACATTAAAACCTGAGGTTTTAATTCAATCCTGTGAAAAAAATATTGCTTTTTTTAGTATCAGTCCAAAAACGCCTTCAATATCAGAAAGGGTGCTGGAGTGTGCAGCCAACCCAGCTCAATCCTAGCCAAAAAATCCGCAGAGTGAAGACACAGACTTAAAAACATAAAGGGCTTATGCAAAGGAGCCAGACTGAAAAGTGGATTGAAATTCCCTTTTGACCCAGCCGTCGTCACATGTCTCCTAATCCCTTTGGTGTGCAGAGAGCCTCAGCCCTCACCTGCAAGGGGGAAAAGGGCGGCTAGTCCTCCAGGCACCTTGGCACCCCATTGAGGTGCACCAGTCAACACTCTGAGCAGAGAAACAGCTTATACCAGCAAAAAAAAAAAGAAAAAAAAAGAAAAAAAAAGTTGTTTTGCTGGTAGGAATTAAACCAGCTCACTGAACAGATTACATTATAACAACAACAAAAAGGCCTTTTGATGGTAGGACTGAACTCACAGTAGGGATTTTGCCGTCGTAATTATACCATTGCCTTGCCAGCAAAACTTTTTAAGTATAGGCCAACTCCCTGCGTTTTTATCTTTTCAGTTAAAAAGATTACACGGGAGGCAGAAGTTATGAAAGGGATTGGCAGCAGGCGTGGGGAACTCTCTCGGCCCCTTAGAAAGCACCTTGGCTTGCAATGAAGAAATCCCACGAGGACAATTTCCGCAAGGAATCACAGTGATACATCAGCTCCGGATGCATGCTAGGGGTCTGGAAGTTGTGGTCCAAGCGGTGCGTTTGGGTTGTAAATATTTTTTTGGATGAAGATTTAGGTTGATTGTCGGTTTTCTTTAGAGCACCTGTTTTGAAATGTTTGCAGCTATTCTGTTAATAAAGCTTGAGGGGTTTTAATTGTATGGCAGGGATTTTGCTGCTTGCAGAGTGATGAAATGGTGTGCATATGCAGATACAATCAAGTTGTAATCCTTCAGGAAAATCTGTTGTTGAAGTGCTCTCTATTCTGGATGTGCCAACTCAATAGCATACATGCTTTTTATATATAATGTAATGCAAGACTAAGATACTTAAGACACATTTAAAGAGGGGGAAAAAAAAGGGTGGAACTCCTTGGCAACAGCTCTAATCCCTTTGAAGGCTCCGGCATCTGCTGAGTCAGGCCTTCCCTCCCTCACTACCTTGTAGTTTACAATCAGCCACTGAGTCACAGAAGATTCCTGACTTCACTATTTCATGAACTAAGGTAGCATATTTTTAGAGTTTGGGTTCTTTTAATTAACACTCTTTGTTTTGCTGTTCCTCAACAACAACAACAAAAAACTTTAAAAAGGAAATAAAAAGAGAAATGAAAAGGGAAACAACCTCTGAGCCTAGCTGCAGGAAACTTCTCAGAAACGTTATGCTCAAGCTACAAAATATACCTTTATCCTCATGAAGTCCTTAGAGCCTGAGAAAGGTCTGTGGGGGTGTGAAGCACTTTGCAGACCAGCCACAGGATCCCCACACGAGGCGTCTGGAGACAGGATTGCATTAGCAGAACTCTCCACCCTGCTCAACAGACCTCACTCCCCAGCAGACTAATTAGCCAGGGTGGAACCCCCCATTCTGATATAAATCCATGCTGGCCCCAGTATCTTTCTACAGTGCTTCCCAGTGTCATACAGACAAGGCAATGTGGCCTGGAGCCAGTCACCAGTCCTGCTTAATTTCCTCATCCAAAATTTGATGATGCAGCCTGCCTGCCAGCAGAAACTCCCATTGTGAAACCGAGTTTGCTGATATTTGCAAAGCATTTGAAGGTGTGTCCTAGTGGGAAAAAGTGTATTCAAACTCCAGGTAGGTCATTTCTGATTCCAGCAGAGAAACACCAGTGAGCAGCATTTCACACACGCAGAGTCAAGTCAGGATTCCTCTTTAACCAAATTAAGTCAGGTTTCATTCCTGGCTCTGCCAATTATTTAAATCCAGTTACCCCACAGAAGCCTCCAAACCTGCTGCGGTGGAGTTGTTGACTCACATTGCCTGGTGGGACAAGGGGTCACCCAGCACCTGGCTGGTGCCATCACCTACGTGGACAGGGAGTAGCTCCACAGGAATGCGGCAGAGCATCCTCTGACATGTCCCCACTCCGCCGTGCTGGACACCAAGCCCACAGGAGAGATCCCAGAGGAGTTTTCTGGGAAGAATTAACATGGTGGGTCAGACAGGAGCTGCTCCAGCCACCATGGGACGTGCCACTTGAAACCTCAGGAGAGTGCGGTGCAGGCACAGGCACAGACGTGGAAACCTTCGGGTTCCCCAAGAGGCACCACGATCACTCTTAGGCTTGCCCAATGCAAGGGTACTAGCTCCAGGTAATTGCACATCAAAATATGCTCTGCATTAACCTGAGCCAGGGAACTGAAGCCAAGACCACATCTCTCTGCTTCGTGAGACTGTTAGAGGGGAAGTGCTGAAGAAATGCAATGTGACTGTTCATGGAAGAATGACTTCTGACTTCTGTTCAAAATGTTTCTAAAGTTTAACATAAGCGTCAACAAACTTAGCTATTAAGATCCCCTTTGCTCATCAGCAGCATTTCTATCTCTAGGCGGAACTTGATATCTGCTTAACAGTGCAGAGCAAATTTACAGGACAGCTTAAGGTAGGAAATAATGAATACCACTTCAGCAACTGATAGCACATAATTGTGTGTAGCTACAGTTCGTCATGCTGAAATGCATGATAATATGTAAATGCTAAGGCTCCATTCTTATTTGACTGCTGTTTAAGGAAAATTAGAAATATTCAAAAGTTGAAGTAAGTTCCATTATTTAGGTCACTCTCACTTCAGTGAGATTCTTTATCATTTTTTTAAAAATGTGGTTTTAACCCGTATTTTGTAAAATGTAATTTTCTGTGCTT
This sequence comes from Apaloderma vittatum, assembly GCF_000703405.1. Classification (NCBI taxonomy): domain Eukaryota; kingdom Metazoa; phylum Chordata; class Aves; order Trogoniformes; family Trogonidae; genus Apaloderma; species Apaloderma vittatum. The sequence goes on along the minus strand of NW_009697514.1, from coordinate 26,297 downwards.
CCTTGCCCTTTTCCTCCCACATTTGCTTTTATTTCCATCTACATTACAAGATATCCAAGTTAGGGCCTTCTTTTGTCACTTTATTTTCTGAAACTTTTTAACATTTCTCCAGCTTTGGAAATGTTACAGAATGTCAAATAAAAATGAAAAATATGTATATATAAAAAAACCTCTAGACTTTAAACTTGTATGTGATGCCTTTTAGTGATAGAAAAGCTTAAAGGAAGAGAATATATAAAAGCTAATATTTTACCAATAGTTTTATATATTTCAATGAAAATTATCAAAAATCTGAAAAAGCCCAGCATTTCCTTTAAGGTTTTGATCTCTAAAAGCACAGATTTTCATTGAAAAAAAAAATCCAAAGAATTGAACTTGCTCTGAAAACAATGATGTTTACTCCTGAGGGAATGGAAATTAAATGCAGTTGTGTTTACTGAGGAGCTGACTGCAAGGGGGCAAGGTCATAATTTACACATAATTACTGGTTTGCACTATCGTTTAACCACTACTGAGATAAATATATTTTTCTTCCTTCCCTCTTCCTGTGCAAAAGTAGCGCTCAGCACACTTCTTATTTATTAGCTGCTCTTGTGCAAATCACTGTTTTCTGTGGTTTGTGATTCAATAGTAAACATCATTGTCAAAAACAAGGTCTGCATTAGTGATAGCTCTGTATTTTTTGATAATATTTTTGGTTAGTAAGAATGTGCCATCAGCACATAATTACAGACATGCAGACAAACAAACACGGAAATATGATTGACTACAGTAAACCAGGAATATTTTAAACATGGGGTGTGTCTGCCTTTGTATAGTGCATACAGTCACACAGACTCCTTTGTACCAACTCACACAAAAAGTATCCAGCCAAGTATTCTGGGTATGCCTATAAATAATTCTTCTTTCCCAAGGCTGAGAAACACATGCTTCTTGGATAACCTTTGAAGAGTTTGAGTCAAGATTTTCAGAACTGGCCAAGGCTTTTGCTTGCTTTATTAGTGCCTGCTTTGAAAATGCAGGGTGTCCAGAAATTACGGAGCGTCTTCACTCTGGGAATCAGCCCTCTGCTGAGGAAAACGTCAGATGCTGAGAAACAGAGGGGCTCAGATTCACTATTCGTGCCAGAATTTTGTCCTCGCTGTCAAAGCTATTTCAAAAACAACAAGATTTTGTGTTCTCAGCATTTGATGGTGGCATACCAAACAGCCAGAATGAAGCTATATACGCTGGTATTGGGTTTTGATGTGGCCAGGGGTGAGTTACTGCCAGGCACCAATTCAACCACAGCTTTTCCCAGGACACTCATAACTCACGTTAACCATGCTGGTCTGCTCACCCTTATTTCAGTGTATGGCCCATAGTGCTGCAACTAGATGAAAAATGCTGACAAAATGTTGGCTGCCTCATTGATATTTTTTGTTCCAAACTTGTTTTCAAGAAAAGGAAAAGGTTTGAAATGGGCGTGGAGTCCTGAGACTGTACCTGCTCCTCCTCAGCAGCCTATGTGGTGGTCCTGAGGTCACACCCAAAGCCTGAGCTTCACACCCCAGGCCACCTACACCTCCAAATTCACGGGGCAGGTAGTTTGCCTGGGCTGCTCAATCTTCTTGCCTCAACACTCCACATTTTAATCACTCCTCCAACTTGCATTTATAGAAAATTCCTAGAGACAGAGTTAGTCCCAAGCTGGGATGAAATAAATTTCCAGTTTCTCTGTAAGACAGAACACTATTCTCTGCCCAGCTCTGAGAGGCTGATTGTGGGAGAGCTGGTGCAACCCTCTCATTCTCCTCCAGCTGCTTGTGCCAAGGCAGAGCACTGTGGGGGTTATTCAGACAGTGAGCTCTGGAGCATCCCTCTGCACACAGGCTGGTGAGATAGGAGAATGGGTGGTTTTATTCAAATATGTTCAGGCAGTGCCTCCTGTATTCTGGCGGAAGAATCGTGGAGAACCTGCACGGTCTGACAACCATCTCCATGCCGTGCACAAACAAGGTCTCCCCTGGTTGTGAATTGTGTGTGAGCTAGGCTGCGTGAAGATAGAGACAGTTAATTGGTCAGCTGCACATTAGAAACAGTAAATCTTAGAGCCTTGATGCTGGAAAGGCAAAAGGAAGGCTTGTGCCACCTTAATTCAGCTCTTTTTTAAGCTTCAATTACAAAATCACATACTGTATTTTCCATGGGACCCTGCCTCATTCAGTTCACGGAATAGATGGTGTTCACTTAATGAGCAGCTTTTCAATATTTTATTTTCTTCTCACTCAGTGTGTTGCCCTAGGCATGATTTACTACATGTAATTCAAACCTCACTGTGCAGCCAAAATTATTAATTTCAATGCAGCTTTTTTTGCCTTTAGTACTCATCCTCACAGCACTCCTGAGTGCTACACAAACAGTAAATATTATATTTTCATAATACCACAGTGAGGGTGTTTTCACAATACCCTCAGTGTGATTAAAGGGGAACCAGGGGTAGAATTTTCCTGTGTATTTCACAGAGGCATAGAAGAGGGAGATGGAGACATTAAATTCCAAAGCATCGAAAATCTGTGGCACCTCATTGACTACGTGAGTCCCAGCTTTCTGAAATTTCGTCATATAATGAAGAATATTCGTACACTGAATATTCAAGGCAGGATTCCCACTGAGTCAACCTATATCCAGCAGTGCTTGGGGACAGAGAAGATCTTCTATGCTGTAGACTAGTCCCCTCCTATCACAGGCAGCTTTTTAATAATCTTATCAAATTGGACTGAATAGGAATTGGGTTTCTTGAGTTCCTATTAAAAAGCTGAGAACTCACCCCTCTGATAGTTAAAAACCATTTTCTAATTTTCAGCCTAAATTTATTCATAGCCAGATTACACTCATTTGTTCTTATGCCAACATTGTCCTTCACCTTAAATAGTTCCTCTCCCTCTCTAGCGTTTGCCTCCGCTGATAAATTTAGAGCAAGCAATCACCTTTTTTTTTTCCCTCTCTCAGCATTTGTCTTGAGGAGCTAAATGAGCTACAGTCCCTAAGCTGTCTCTCTCAAATTAAGCTGCCAGGTCCCTCGCTTATCCGAGAAACCACTTTCCATACCTGCTCCAGCTTGTGCTTATCTGCCCGGAGCATGGCAGACCATGGGCTCGTACAGGGTGCCAGGTCAACCTGTATTTCCCACAGCAGGCTCACAGGCACAATGGTGACTGGGGGTAACTGGAGGAGTTGCAAATGTTTCTCTGTCTGTCCTGGAAATAGTGTGTCTTAGAATCAGCCTAGGATTTCCACAGCTACATCACATCAGTAGGACCCTGATGACCGCAGTCTACTACCACATCCCAATTTTGCTCCTTTCCGTTTTCCAGTAGAAACTGGCAGGTGAGTTAAAAAAATGCATGTGTTTTGTGCTACTGAATTTGAATTTCACCTTGTTTCTCTCTCCCAGCTCTGTGGATCATCACTGTGTACCTTTCTGCCAGTACCCCAGCCCCAGTCTGTGATGCTGATGCTGCCCACACTACATCAGTAGCTGAGTGCAGTGGTAGAGTAGTGAACATATCTGTGTACACGTATGTTTATATGAAGTAGCTTCCTGACTGTGTCTGCTTCTAAGATCAATTTTAAAGAATCCACCAGAAAAAAAAAAAAAAAAAATCAGAGCTACTGTTAGGAAAGCACACAGGTCAGATATGAAAGTTCAGCATGTTAAACACCCTGATTTGATGCCTTTTGAAAAATTCCTGTGCTCAGCGGCTGTCAAATGTTGGTCACCTATTTGACGTGAAATAAATTGTATTTTGGTTTCTGAGAAGATTACACTCATCATTAAAAGTAAGACTGTTTCATTTATGACTTATATATGCATCTTTTGGGGATTCGTGTGTTTTTCTTTAAAGCGTTATTTGATGTATGAAAAGCTATTTGTAGTCATCTTTTTTCAGTAAAACATCTCTCTTATATCCACATACTAAAACACCTGGTAAATAATGACCAGACAAATTGAATGCAACTGGAGAAACATAATACAAATTTGACAGCAAAAGAGAAAGCCTAGGCAAGAAATCCAAGAAAGGAGAATAAAAACAACGTACTGAGTGTGTGACACCATGACTTAGCTGAAATAAATCATCCCTGGTTGCGCAGATTTCTCGCTTTTCTGGATGATAATTCTGCATATTTCGGGCAGAATACAGCAAGGAGGAGAATGATCCCTACCCAGCAGCAGAACCACACAAGGGGGAGCCCAGTTTGGAGACTGTGCCAACAGCCATCACTGCCACCAGACCACAACCTGAGCCTGGTGGAGTGGTCCTAGCAGGTGGTGATGGTTGCCACTGCATGACTGATGATGGAAGTCTGACAACCTTGTGACCATGTCAGACTTTGTGTTGCCATCCTTTCTGCAGATAGTCCTGGACATGCTCGGGAGGGAACAGAGCAACCACAGCAGCTTCTTACCCTTATACTATCTTGCAGGCACATTGTGCCAGGCCATCTTCCTTGCTTTGAGCTTCCTTCAGTCTGTTAACTTTAACACAGCAGTGACTGGGAGTTGCAATGAAATCCAGCTGGCAAGAAGCCCATTCAGGGATCCATGGCAGAAGACCTTGGCAATGTTGTGGTGCCATCTGTAGTCTTCCACATGAAGAGGAGGATGCAGGTCTCCTCCCAGGAGGACCAAGTGGCATGCCAGTTGCTGGGGTGACAGCTCAGGCCTTCTTGATCATCAATAAGAGCTGTATATCCAAGTTTACATCCTGGAGGCTTTGAAAAATCCACACACAGGGCAGCAAGTGGGGATGGGAACACAGAAGTGTCTGAATTCATGGCAGGGGACCCAGGGGTATATACTGTTAGAGTCAGGCCACTCTATGGATGCTCTTGGGTGCATATTACTTACAAAATGAGGCAGAGACTGTGGTAAGCAACAGGAACTTTCAAAGCTGAAACATTATAGTGGCTTCAGGATAATTCAGATAACTCTCTAAGGTGTATGATGGTTGAGATTTGAGCTGAGATGATCCAACAAGACCATGAATACATGCGATGCCACTCTAATCTCAGTAGGGCTCAGCCCAGACACATGGAAAAAGTTGAAAAATTCCCTTTGGAGAATCAAAAATTGAATACATGGAGATATAAAGCAAACAAGGAGAAATATGGGATGTTTTCTGTGACAGGGCTGCACTGTCCCACGTACTTGTGAAAAGAGAGGAGGAGACTTCTTCTAGCATGCAGGGGATGAAAAGTAGCAGTCATAAGAGAGGCTTGGGTGGAGCAGAGGGCAGGTACAAGCACGTAGGAACTGATGGAAGAAGAGATGTAGGAAGGAGTGGTGTTACTGCAGGCCCCGTGGGTAAGAGGAAGCATCACCTGCATTGGGACAGGGTATTGGAGAGGGGGGACCCTCAGCTTACGGGTCCTGAACTGCTACCTGCTCCTCAGCAGAACTGGCCTGGTCCTCAGTCACCCAAGTGAGTTCATTGTGGTGCCTCTGCAAGCACAAAATGAACAGATCCAACTAGTTTCTTTAAAGGAGGAAGTTTTGCCTGCACAAAGGCTTGCACCAGTTTCACTAGTTCATTTTTTCCCAAATATTTTAGTTAAACTGCACTGACAAGATCTCAGGGGGCTAGGAGGGAAAACATCTGGTCTTGTGTTACTCCAGCATGTCTGATAGGAGATTATTCAGTCTCTTTCCAGTGAATGACACCTATTTTGGGGCTGGAAAAAAACAACTGACAAAGTCACACTTCCTATGTCCCTTATTCTGCCTTGGGAAGTATCTTCAGCTGTGAATATGTATATATACTCTAATGATAGTCAGCTGTCACGTCTGTAAACATACATTTACCTCCCATTAAGGGCTATTTGCCCCTTTTTGTGACCTTTCACCAGCTTTCCATACCCTGGCCATGTGGCACAGATGGTATAATCCTGTCAGGCTAAGGCAGGTGACAGTGCTGCTCAGTGTTTAGTAATCAGTGACTGTAATTAGCCAGACTGGACGCAGACTCAGATAATAGGGCAGTCAACCAGCTGCCAGTCATGAGGCTTTTCCTGTGGACTGCAGGAGATGGGATGATAGCAAAAGGCTGTGCATTTTTCTAGCAGGCTTCATACAGAACTGCTGATAATGTTATTTAGTGTTTGTGAAGAAACGTAATAAATTTTAAAAATTCTTTTTGTTCCAGAGTGTCTGATAAAGTGCGTTTCACACCATGTGGGCAGAGAGAGTTTCAGTCGGTTGTTAATTCTGATGGAGGTGTTTGAGAGCGTTTATCAGCACCAAAGCTTTCTCCTATCTGCATACTATCTTGTCGTACTTTCCTTACACAGATATTTCATGAGCACACAAAAACTGTGAGCAGATGAAGCACCCCAGGTTCATGATCCCTAATCCAAATTGTTTAACAGACAGGAAAGTGCTGTCACTGAGCTACTAGTTGTCTGCATTAGGAGAGCAGGATTTAGATAAACTAGATTAAACCTAGTTATAGTGAAAGCAAAGAACAACCTAAATCAATTTTAGTTTGAAGAGCTACTGTTAAAAAATATGATGCGAGTATTGAAACTACTGGCACTAAGAAGTTAGCAGAAGGAATATTTTTACCGATTTTAGTTCTTTTTAGAGAGCTAGGTGATCATCCTCATTTCTGATCTTGTGTTAAAGTACAGTTTTGGATGATAGGTAAGCTGCACATGCTGTATTTAAGAGAAGTAGGCAGTGGACTGAACTGACCATATTTTCATGTGAGAGATGACTCACGGTCTCCTGGATGGCAGAAAATTCTCCATGCTGAGCAGATGCTCATGCTCAGTTTCTTTGGGTGAAAGAGGTTTTATTACCAAAGAGGCAACTAGTCATCTCTTGCAGAGGAAAGGCTGGCATTCGTTACCTAAGAGAGCCTTTTTTAACCCTATTTCAGTATTTCTTTCCAATTTTTAAACATGCCCATTTTTACAAAGACACTAATAATTAAATATATTCAATTAAAAAATAAAAAAAACAAATGCACACATCAAAATGAATCAATTTCTCTCTGTCTTTAATTACATCTATTCCAATAGCTTTTCTCCCTCTCCTTCTCCAAAATTATGCTATTTATCTGTATGGAGCAGATACCTTTATCTTTTTTGGGGAGGAAAAAAATAAAAAGCAGAGAATAATTTCAATTTCCATGCATTTATGAAAAGACATTCTTAAATAGGCCAGAGAAAGAGATATTGCATCTATAAATAAATTATTCCGAGGCGGGCAGTGGGATGGGGTTACACACTGCCATTGTGCGGGGAGGCTGCGAAGCCTGACCCGGGAGTGCAGCTGTTGTCTTTGTGCCGGGCACTCTGCCTTTGCCATTGTTCCCCCGACTACAACAGGCACGTCGGGGGCGCGGGGAGGGCAGGCGGGGGTGAAAGGATGGCTGTGCATTGATAACGCCTGGCACTATCACCGAGGGCAATGATAGGCTCCAACTCAGCTGCGGCGCTATCGGGGTGCGGGTCTTTTGAGTCGTCGTCTCCCCCTCCCTCTTCCCTTCTCCTCGCCTCCCCTTCCTGAATCAGCAGTTTTGGGAGATGTGAATGCGTTCACCTCCTGCGTGTGCCAGCTGGACCTTACCCAGACGCACACACACACGGGATTGTGTCAACAGATGGTGTAAAAGGGGACAAAAAGGACAGTATTTCCAAACTGAATATGTAATATCAAACAGGTGTGGAGGTAAGAAGATGATAATGAATAAGGGAGGCCGTGTTGTGGGGAAGGGCGCCCGCGTGGCTTGTGGCAGAGAGGGAACTCATCTCTCTTACCACGCGCTGCTCAACAGGAGGGGAAAATGGACATGATCTCTCTGCCACGGCCATCGTCCCCAGTAACGCAGGGAGGGCTCAGTCAGCCACTGAGTCCAGCCATCTGACCTTCAGGGCTGCATGGCACGTGGTCCCACCATCCTGTCCACACAGGGGAGATGCACCTTCCCCACACCCAGCAGGAGAAGCCTGCCTGACACACAAAACCCAACAGGATCATTCTCTCCAAAAAGGTGACAAAGTAGCCATGCTCTGCGCCAGCCACTGGGTCCATCATGGCCAAACTGCCTGTTCTTTTTGTACCTCAAGATGGGCACCTCCATTCACAAAATACCAGAGCGAAAAAGAGCCATTCTGTGCCTTCCCTGACACAACAGTTCACCATTACTTTGGAGATTTTCCCTTTTCTAAAACCCAGAGAAAATCCTCTCATTTCTCAGCAGACTGCTGTCCAGGAGCTTTCTGAGCTCCTCCTCAACCACTGAAGAGAAATATTAATCTTAAACCTATTTTAATTTAATTTTTACCTCTCTGTCTGGTTTCTCCATTTATTTCCAATTAGCATGGGTCTCACTAACTGATGGAGACGGGATCACACATCAGTCTCACTGCTAAGACTGCTAATGGAGATCAGGAGTAAGGGATTTCTGATGTGAAAGCCAGGGCCACCTGCTGCAAGCAGGGATGGAAACTCACATGTCTGTTACTGTGGGACTGGGACTGACTCACTTGATGCTGCTTTGACAGCTTCAGTTGCTGTCAGACGGTGTAAGGCTACTTCGTAAACTCGCTTTCACATTGCTCCATTGTAGTTACTTAACGTGTATATTCCTCAATTCTTTCTTTGGCTTATCCCAAAGTTAAAGAGTGTGTATATGGTGTATGCATGTGTAAAAATCCACCTTATAGATATACATATATTTTATTTGCGATCTGGTACACACCTGTTATATGTAAAAGATGGGCTTCCTGCTCTCATCACTTCCAAATTATTCTTTCCAGAATGGTGTTCAGCCAGAAATGAGCACTGCTATTTCCCCATTCTCCTTATTCATCTTGCAACCCCACCCCCACTTACCTGGCTTTGTTATTTTCTCCTTCTTCTCCCCTAACCAGGTCAGTCAGAGCATCTTCCTGATTCCTCTTCCAATTTTCCATGGACATGCCACCAGGTCCTCACCATAGCCCCATTCTCTTTTTCCAGCCTCCACCACAGGCACCTATATTTCAATCATCTTTTTCCCAACCAACTCTTGTTTATTATCTCTCTGTAATTCAGCAAAATAATCAAATGTAAGTTACTGAAGAGCCCATCTTAATGTGTTCTTCTTCCAATGTGGGTACAAAAGATCTAAGAAGAGATCAGTATACCCAGTATGTTGCAGTTTTAACTTGTATTCTCTCACTTACACATCTCTCTCTTGTCTGACATGTGAAGGTCTCTCTACATCACAGCCGGGGTCTCTGTCCCCCAGTGTCTTAATTATGGACTTGATGTGCTGTAGATATATAAATCATGGAAATTTAATTAGGCTTATTGCATCCCTCATCTACCAGCAACGATTAAAATGAAAGCCGTGGTGAAATAAAGGCTCTTCCAAATGAGAAGGAGCAGCAATGCTACATTATGTTCTTGAGCATTTTCTCAAGATAAAGCATGTCTGGCTGACCTCTTGTCTCACACACAGACACACACACACACACACACGCAATCCCCAACTCAGGCTAAGCCATTTATTTAAAAATTATATTAAACATACAAGACACAGGTTGACAAGCTACAGGTGGTTTGTTTGCATGGAAGATGGGAAGGGATGCAAGCTTGTGAAATGGTCCTGGGGATGCTCAGTCTTTCAGAGGCAACAAAACTCCAAGGCAAAAACATGAGGCAGGTGAGCGCATGCTGGTGCATGGAGCAAGTGGGCTGAGTTTCTGTCCTGCCCTAATCCCTGTGCCGCTTCCTCTCCAGGCTGCTGTGATCCCTCATTCCTTACTAGTCCCATCATGGTACTTCCCGCCACATCCTTTACTCACTTGCTCCTTGTCGGTGGCACAAGGAGGGGAGGGGTGAGTCTCTCTGTGTTTAAACTAACCTTGATAATAGCTCAGCCATGAAACAGCAAGCTGCCACCCCCATAGCCAGCTCTACCAGTTAGGGCATGGTAAATACTACCACTGGAGTAAGCATTTAAGCAGACATGTGGGTCAACTTGTCAGGTAATTTTCATTTCCTTAATCAGACCTTGTAATAGTTGTTAAATAGTAACGTCTCCTCACAGTGCTGAGAACCTCACTTATCCACAGGATACTTCCTAGTAGGAAACTGAGACTGATAATGCAGAGGGTATGGCTACAGAAAAGCCAAATACATACCCAAATTGAGATGGAAAAATATCTCATCCCGATATGAGTATTTGGGAAGTGCAGTAAGCATTTATTGTCTAAAGGACATGGCACAGTCAAGTTTTTCATCACTGCGCGTTGCCAGAGTCTGCGTGATTAGCATCTATTGAAATCAATTAGTTTAATCACAGTAATATCCTCCAGGTCTGGATGGGTTTGTAAGACGAGCCCCAAAACTTTGTCTCTACTGGGAAAATTACCCATTACTGACAGTGGCTACACCCTAACAGATGCAGATGAATAAGTAAACACATTAAGCTGCTGAGGTAGACTAGGACAAACAGCACTCGGCACTGCTTAGTAACCACTCTGTGTTCCTCATCTGCCAATGTGTTGGCTGCTATTTAACTTGCTATGTCCTGATTGACACTTGGAGCTAAACAGCATTCAGCCTTTGTTCCTTTTGTGAGCAAGGTATGAAGTCTGAGTATTCGTGGGTTTCAAAGTAGCATTTAAAAACAAAGATGAAAGAGTTATTATAATACAGGAGAGTACAAAATCAATGCTGGGAAATTATTTTAACTTCGAAACACTATTATGAGCAATGCTGTATGGGATCGACTGTAACACAGGTTATAGCCAGTATTAATAAGCAAAGATGAAAGCAGATATTGTGCAAAAAAATGAGGGGGAAGCAGAATTAAGTGCTAAGTCAGACCAGCAGAACTGTCAAATGTGTTAGACTATATTCACAAGCACTCATGTGTGACATGCAGGCACAAAACATAAACATTTGTTTGGTTTGTGTAATTTTGGGTTTTAGAGTAAAAGTGCCTTTTTTTAGGAAAAGAGCTTTTATCTACATGCTGGAATTTAAGTGTCTTATATCCTGCAAGGACTGTTTGAAGCAGTTCCAGAAGAAATGCTTTTCATTAGCAAATGCTGACTCAACAATCTGTAGAAATGTATTGAGTTCATCCAAAAATTTAAAGAAAATTATTTGCTTTTACTTCTAAAAGGTTAAATAATATCATTTGGACTTCATTTTTTCAATCACTATATATTACAAAAGCCAGTGTTTCAAATATGTTATCACTTGAAAATCAGAATTATAAAACCAAAACAAACTGGTTTGATTTCTGTGAAGCCTTTGATAACAGTTCTTTTGATGACTTCAAGTAAAGCAGTTCCCAAATGTCATTTCTCGGAAAATTTTGAATTCAAGTTTTTGTTTAAATTTGAGAAAAAAAAACACACAGAAAAAAAAACAAAAGAAAACAAAAACAAAAACAAAAAATTAAGAGTTGGCATTTGTTAAGGAGCATAAATGCTGAACTTAGGAAATGCTGATATAACTGGGCTCAGCAGCTCTGAGGTTTACCTAAAGTGAACAACTGCCTGTGTAGTTATACATGACAGAAGTCTGGACATACGTATAAAAGTTTGAACATGAAATCTATAGGATTGCCAGGGCAGGGAAGCTTTTTGGGCTGCTCTAATATAATCCACAACCATGGTTCTTGCTTTTTTACAAAATAAGTGAGTCTACACTTACACTTTTTCCCACCCAGGACAGCTAGGTAAAAGAAGTTAAAAAGACACTAAAAAGACACTCTGGTTACACCTACACTGATAAACAGCAGACTCAGCCACATTCACTGGCCGTAAGGCTTTGCAGTATGGCCAATCTTGGCCTTTCTCACCCATCAAAAGAGAATGGTGTGAGAAAAAAGCATCTATCTCTATCACCTTTATCAGCTGGCAAGTAAAAGACATGATTTGTTTACATTTCATATCAAACCACGGTGGCGTAGACATTACTCTTTACACACTTTTTCAAAGCCCCTGATTATCGAGTTAAAATAAATCATGTCCATTTCACCACAGACTACAAGAGAGTTTGAAGCTAGCAGTTGTCTCTCTCTCAGAGGTTTATTCACATAATTTCCTTGACCATGCCCCTAGCTTGTCTTCTGTTCAGCCAGCCTACAGAAGTCACTCTGAGAAGCATAGATTCTTTTGCTCCTTGTTCATCCTCTGTTCTTTGGATTTAGTTCATATCAAGCACCAACATCTGAATGGAGAAGCTTATCCTACAGTCAACAAACTCTTCAAAGGCAAGCATCATCTGCTCTCAGTAAAACTATCTAAACGGCCTGGCTCCTCTGCTGACAAATTCTTTGTATTGTAGGAATGGTCATACTCAGACCAAAGATCTATCTGATCCAAGAGCCTGTCTCCAACAGTAACCAACACAGATGCCTAGGAAAGAGGAAAATATATGGGGATGGCTTTTCCAGAAGATGCGTTTAGAATCCTCTGCACCAGCAGTTACATCTTTGTATTTGGTTTTCCACAGTGGGATCTTCTTCCACGGATTTTTTTTGCATTGTTTTTTAGCCTGTGCTAACTCTCAGCATTCACAACGCCCACCAACACACACTGCGTAAGGAAAAAAATGGTTGTTTGGAACTGCTAACACACTAGGCTCATAGACACCTAGATATTGTTGGAAAGGGGTAACAAACAGTCTCTCTACTCTTTTTTCCTCTAAATTGGAGCCTTGCAAGTCACTTGTTGTGTGAAGACATTTCCATATGGATTTCCTTTCTCTGAACTTTCTCCAGTTCTCCACTACCCTTTCTAAGAAGAGAGGACATGAACTCTGTAGGGATTTATGCAGTTTCTTTTGTTCTCTATTTCTTTTCTAATAATTCCTAACATTCAATTTACATTTTTATTGCTACTGAGCATTAAACTGATGCTTTCGTAAGAACTATTCATTATAATTCCAAGATCTCATTCCTAAGTGGTAACATTCAATTCAGAGACCATCACTCTACATGGAGAGTTAAGATTGCTTTTTTCCAGGATATCACTTATATTTATCTCCATTGAACTAGTGATATCAAAATTTGCAACACAATCAAAACTTCAAGTTCAGCAATAAAATAAATATTAAAAAGTATCAAAATTGTGTTTTATTAATACTCATTTGAATTTATTTCACTGAAGAATTCCCCACCAATGACACCATGACATCGAGAGACATTTACACATCATTACTACCACTTTCTTTTGAGAAATATCACTATCTCTCTTAATATTCTAATGAGTCAACATGCTACCTTAGAGTCACAATTCCTAGAGACAAGAGAATAGAAGAAAATCTCACCTTTCATTAACAAAAAACAAGCACATTTCAAGCAATTACAGGTGTAAAAGTTAAAGCTAATGTGACATAATTACATGGTCAAGAACAGTAAACACATGAAAAGAATTTAACTTTTTTCATTTTTACATCAATTTAAACCCATTTCATGCTTACTGAAGCATAATTTTTACTGGATAACAGAATTATGATGGTGAACATGGGACGCACATATACTTAACAGTCTATCAAATTTATTTAGAATGGCGATGCGTGATATATTACTGAAATAGCCTAGAGTTAATTGAGTTTGGTTTGTTGTACTTTATCATCATATCATCAAGGCCAGACTAGCTCTTGAGGAGAAAAGAGTTAATATGTTCAGGAAAACACCAAACAGACCACAATGATCTAAGAGCAAGTAGTGTAGTGGCAGAGGCTCTCATGTTGGAGACTCCTATTTGAGACCTGTTGGATATATTATCCCATCACCCAGATGATCGTTCTGCTCCACAGGCTCTTGACCAGTCACGGAAGCATTGCCTACAACCTCTCTTCATGGAGCTGTTCCACCATCAGATACCGAGATCCTGATCTGAAGCACTTTGAGTTAGAAAAAACAACACATGAAAAATACAAGCATTAAGGAAAAGAAAAACCACATTAACTTTATATAAAAAGTTTATGATGTATATCTACAGATAGGGATACACTTTGCCTCATTCTTTTCTGGGTTTTGTTTTAAATATAGTCAGACACGAGCAAATACATATGGTTTAGAAATGTAAATACTATGATTTATAGACGCTGTTAGAAATTATTTACCATCCAAAACACATATAGTTCTAACCGGTCAGATGGCAAGTTCTGCTCTCATCTAAGCATGCATAATCAGCTAAAAAAAGAAGCCTCAAAAGAACTGGTGGTTGTTTTAGAAAACTCTTATCTTCTAAGTTAAATTCTTCGGAAGTATCAACTTTATTAAAGAGCATTCCCAAAAAGCAATATTTTAAAGTAACCTTGGGAATAAATAGCTCCTCTTTGACATCCTCATAAGCTGTAAGCATTTTAAGATAATATACGTGCACACACTCAGTGTTCACAAAATCTTTTATTTCCATTTTTCCCTGGCATAATATGATCTACTTTTAATCCCTAACAAAGGAAAGATTTTTTAGATGATCATTGTACTATGTGGCATGCAATAAATGTAAATCATCTTATTTCCATCCAACATTCACATATTATTTCATAGGATCATATCCAATACAAACACAAGAACACATATTTCAAGTCTTTTATATCTTGTAAAAGGCAGAATACCTCTTACCACACTGTATGCCTCATTTTCATTTTATAAAAGCAACTCTTCTTTAATGTCTCTGTCAATTTAATTATGAAGTGTGAATTGTCACATTTCTAGTACATGTTATAGTCCCTGCTCTGAAAGCTTTATGATTTGCACTTTTAATAGCACATCGCTGGAGAGAGGTTGGCATGAAGACCAGTAAACCTCGGCAAAGAATTCGCTCCTTGCTCTGGGACCCAGTGTTGGGCAATAACTGAGCTTGATAACCAGACAAATTAGCGATGGGAAACACCTCCCATCTTTTTCACACTGTGGGATCTGCCTGCTAGACACCTGTCTGTCACCTGAAAGAGGAGACACATGGCTTGCTGCACTGGGGTAAGGAATAAGGACAACACCCCAGTCCATATTGTCAGGTTAAAATCTTATTTTGGTGAGACTCTGCAGAGGAACAATCTATCATAACTGCCCCACCCCAAGAGTCCTGTGCTCTTCAGTTCAAACACCAGCGTATGGAGAAGAGATACATTAAATGATTTCTGCACCTACCTTCTTTGCCAGAAATGTCTTCAGCAAGTCACCCCGAAACTCGCTGTTGTAATATTTTCATTAACTGTTCCATTGCTGGGAGCTTATTTAGGTTGATTTATCGGGTAAATGTGAGAAACTTCTTGACTTTAATTTGCCCCAGCTACTGAATTTGCTCTTAGGTGGCTATTGGTCCACTCAGCTAACCACTGCTCCAGTGGTGGGCTCACAAAGCACCATCACCACCCAGGCACATATAACGTGCATTATTCACACAACTCTTCTCTGACCAGTCGGTGCCTCCTGTTCTCCTGCATCACTTTGGCCATTCTCCAAATTACAATACTGTCACTAGTGTATATTTAAGACATGCAAAGTTCTCAGATATTTACTCTCAGGTTAAGAGTTTGTTTTGAGATTTTCAGTGTTGGGCAGATGATTATTGAAACTGAAATGGCCCCATGGTTTTTAGTTTTTGCACTTTCTGATCTTTCCAAAAGTTGGCAAGTACACTAAGTGCCAAAAACTGAGAAACGGAGGAATTTTGGACCTGCAAAACCTCAAATATTCATTTCAACTTTGGATCTTGACAGAAGCTTCTGTTGTTTTGTATTCTGCCTGAATCACTTCACCGTGTATACATTACCGATGGTCAACGGGTAAAATAAGACCTACATGTATTGGTATTTCCTAGCCTTGTACTGAAAGTGCAAGAGCATCACCAGCAAGAAAGCTGGGATGATAATGCCTCAGATACAGATATAACATCTCACAGCTCTGTAGATGTAAAAAATAATTCTGGCTAAAACAGCATCACATATGTGGCAGTAAATATGAACAGCACTGCTAACCTGTGAGTTGGTAGGGAAGGCTCACCAAGATAGTACCAATGCCTCTTCCTTGCATTTCAAGAATCCTAGGGACTGTCACAGTGGTACATGCCAAGTGGCAGAAAGAAAAGGTTCTGCTGAAAGTGTATCAGCAGCTCCTACAAAATAAAAATATGTTCATCTTCAGATTTTAGAGAGAGTCTTCACGGAACTATGCAGCTCCAGGACCTAAGTTGATATCAGTGCTAGTCTGTTCAGAAAGTAAGCTAGACCACTCCTCCTCTCCTTCAGAAGATACTGATCTTACTCCTGTATGTAAACTTCGTGTTGCTATGAAGTGAAGGTTTACTGGATTGTTATCTTGGAGTGATCTGTCATACATCTGTTGGAGTTTTTCTGAATTCCTCGTGTGGCTGTGGGAAGGTTTTACACATGAGGGAAACAACTTGCAAAGTATTTTGACTGAGATTACACATTTGTGAGTGTTTCTTATGGTCTGTAAAACATTATATAAAATAGGCAGAAAAGTAGAGTACATTTTTCTCTTCTATATGCAAGTGTACAATTAAGAAATGATAAAAACTACCTTTGCCTTTTGGGCTGAAGTAAGAGAATCAGTCATTTACTTCCCATGAGACAGTGTTAAAGAGTTGAAGGGCAGAGTAGTATTAAATGGAGTAGGAAATAATTACAAACTAAAGATTATGTTGTAGTATATGCATCCAGACATAACTTTCAATTTTAAAACTTACCTCGGTGCAACTTACATCTAACTAATACTGACACTTAGGGTATTTAAATCTACACACGATAAACAGAGCACGTAGAGTTTATCTGGATTTATACACAACCCAACTGCAAGAATCTCGTGCTCTCAGCACCTGTGCCATAAACATACAGTTCTTGGAACAAGATGCCCACAATTTATTGTTTCCATATCACATGGCAAAGTTAGTACTAATGAAACAAAACCAATCCATTTCCATATGGAGTACCCATCACAGCTCATCTCCTAAAAGTCATTATAACAGACAAGGATCTAACTTGGTCCTGGCAATCAACTAGCTCAAATTATTTCAGGCTTGGTGAAGGAAATGAAAGCTTTAAAACTCCGCTGCTTCTGCTTATCGAATTAAAAGACTTGTGGTTGAGCATATTTTATACAGGCAGGGAAAACCAGCTTCTGCAGTCAGCTGCTAGCGATCTAGGCCTATAGAGGTCAAACCAACTGGTAGTCAGTGCCAGAATTTGGAGCCGGCTTCTACTAAACAGCAGCAGGATAGGAAAGAGCATCTTCAGGAGCTGCGAGGTCAAAAACAACCCCACCACAAGCAACGCGATGCCTGAAGCTCGCCCTCGTTGTTCAACCGCAGCATTGCACTCACGGTGCAGAGGAAGGAGGGCTGCATCTGTGCGATGAAATCACTGCAGCGTGTTTCTTTCCCTGACTGATCCCATTTGTGCTTGGATCAGAGCTGCAGTCTCATAGCACTCTATATGTACAATCCACAAAGGAAAAATAAACACACAAAACATTGTCCAGAACTATTTCTGAAAATAATTCAGCAAGAAAACAAAGGCAACATAGGACTGGCTTAATGGCATACGTCTGTTTATAAAGCCTTTAGAGTTTATGATTTTGGTCTTATTAAAAGAGAACACACTCTTACTTTTTTTTCAGCCAACAACTTGTCAACATGCAATGAAGCAGAGGCAAACAAAAAGTCCAGGGTGGAGCAATTTGCCAGCTCAGTCCATGCTCCAGGAGCGCTCCCACATTCCTCAGAGCTAGGAAGCTTTCACGCAGCAACATCCATGAGCAAGGCTGTCTCTCGACTCTGGTGGAGCTTGAAACTCCCTGTCTGGCCAACAGATGACGAGTGAACGTGGTTATTCATGCCAGCATTTACCTTGACCCAAGCTACAGCACGTACCCTGGGCAAGAGGCCTGGCAGCCCCTCGGCAAGTGCAGTGAGCCAAGGGTACAGCAGATCACTTCCTCTGCAAGAGAAGCTATGGCAACCACAGCCCACTGGTTTGGGGATTTCTCACAGAATGATGAATGACCAAGTCTCGCTCTGTGAGGCATTTCATGGCCTGGGACCAAGATCGATAAATGTCCAAAGAAATGACCATGGTCAACAGTCACACAATGAAGGCTGCACAGTAAAATTAGAACTCACTGTAGGGAGAAGAGTTTTGGAGCTTTCCTGAGGACCAGTTCTGAAGATCTAATAAAAATTAGAAAAGTGCTTGACCCCCTTTTATCTCAAATGCAAAGCGTATTTCTTTATTTACATAACATTTGCATATCACAATATATGTTACTGGAAAAAATCATCAAA
Source organism: Apaloderma vittatum (assembly GCF_000703405.1). Classification (NCBI taxonomy): domain Eukaryota; kingdom Metazoa; phylum Chordata; class Aves; order Trogoniformes; family Trogonidae; genus Apaloderma; species Apaloderma vittatum. The sequence continues at coordinate 7,988 of NW_009697514.1, read as the reverse complement.
ACAAAGAGATGTTATTCTAATATGCACATTTCTTCCTCTGTCAAGTGGAATAAAAAAAAAAAAGAGATGAGCAGTCATGCTTTGCCTATTACCCTCATGATGAGGTTTTTAGATACTGTGGTGGTAAACCTATTTTGAATAGCAAGTATTTGCTTGATTCTATTATTCTACAATCTCTATGGGAGATTTCTTGTCACCTTGGAAATTATAGGGTTGCTTCTAGGAAGAAAAATTAGTGTTACTCAGAGGTCTAAGTAATTCAGATATATGGCTTGCAGCATCTAAAACAAAAGTCTAATACCCACGAACTCGGAAGTACATTTTATGACTGTTAAATATACATACTGCAAAAGACTAGATTTACTGTTTTGCTGATATTGTGATAGTCATTTATAACATGTGGGCACTGAGCAAAATAAACTTATTTTATGGTTCTTTCATCCTTTCTCAGAAGGATTCCAGGCTCCTAGATAGGCAAATTCAACACAAGGTTTTCTGGGATATAGGAACTGCACATACAAAGGTATTATTTCTGATGGATAACACTCTCTTAAGGTCTTTTCATGATCCATTAGTTTGTGAATTACATGGCAGAGGAGGGATTGTGAAGGGCTTAATTTCAGCTGTATGTTGATCTTTTTCCCTCAAAGCAGCTTTTACCCAAAAAGTAAGGAGGACTAAAAATAGCATGTTCTCTTAGATTGATTCTGACATATCTAATATAATTTAACCATTTTATTCTTTACTTGTGAAAAGGTGGGCAGTTTTTCTCTCCTTTTCTTACAGCAAATTAAAAAAAAAACCAAACAACACTCACACTGAGAGGGAGATTTTCCTATTAAGCTAAAGAAGCAATGATAAAATTCTGACCTCAGGAGTTTTTGGATTCAAGCAGTAACTCTGATCATTGCTGCTAAAGAGAATTTGGCTCGATGTGTGCAGTACAGTATTTCAAGAAATCCAGATTAGCTGCAGTTAAGAGATCTGTTTATTGCTGACAGGGTGTGGCAATATGTAAGAAACTCAGGGTATCCTGAGAGAGAGTTTCTTAACTTCCTTCTCATTACGTTCAGTGGTTTCTGTTTCACAACGAAAAATGTGAAAAAAATGCTGACAATATTTACATTCAAACTTCTCTTGCAAATTATACTGGTCTTCAGTATCAGCTAAAATGTAGCTAATATAAACTTTATATGACCAGAATCTTTCTTAATCCTGAAAGAGTAGAACCCTCTTCTTCTACCACACATTAGCCCAGAGGCATTACCTGACGATGTGTAGTCAGATCTTGGGTTTCTTGAAGTTCCCACAACATTTTCAGGCATTACAATTGATGGTAATGTTCTTGCCATAAGCATAATTGTCATCAAGAGATGAGATATCCATTTAACATTTGTATAGTGATTCTTTTTTCTCTTTTAATAAAACTTATGAAACAAAGAGTGAGGTTTTGTTCAGAATCAAACTCAAACATAGCTGTCTGTTCTATCGTGCTGCGGTTTGGCTCTCCAGAGGGGTTTCTTTACATGTCAGTGTATCTGTCACAGTTTAAGAAAAATAAAGAAGATTCATTACTAAGGTAAATTTGTCTGAAGTCCAAAAATTCATGTAATTTTCTTGAAACAAGCATGCACATGAAATTCCAAGAGTAAACGGGAAAAAGCTGCCCAAGCACACATGAAAATATTTCCAATGGAAATTTTGGATTCTAAGCTACATCTGAAAATATCCAGTCATTGGTATACAAGTGAGCCAAATGCAGTCACTGAAGATCTTATTTTACCAGCATATAGGACAGGCTCTTTTCTTATACACATGCTTTCAGTCCCCAGTCATCCATTTAAAACTGATCTAGTTAAATTATTCCAGAATTCTGATTTGGAGATCAGTCACAAGATTAATTTACTACTTCTTAATAACTTCTCAGCCCTCAGCTGAGCGTAGTAACAGACTATGTGCACATTCATAGACTACAAACAAACATGAGGGAAAAAAATAATCTTTTAAACCTCTCTGAAATTGGCTGGAAGGTTGCACTCAAAGAGTTGTGGTCAATAGCTCAATATCCAAGTGAAGACCAGTGACAAGTGGTGTTCCCCAGGGACTGGTATTGGGACAGGTGCCGTTTTACATCTTTGTCGGTGACATGGACACTGGGATCAAGTGCACCCTCAGCAAGTTTGTCGATGACACCAAGTTGTGTGGTGCATTGACACGCTGGAGGAAAGAGATGCCATCCAGAGCGACAGGCTTGAGAGGTGGGCCTGTGCAAACCTCATGAAGTTCAACAAGGCCAAGTGCAATGTCCTGCACCTGGGTCAGGGCAATCTCAGTATCAAATACAGGCTGAGGGGTGAGTGGAGTGAGAGCAATCCTACAGAGAAGGACGTTGGGGTGTTGGTGGATGAAAAATTGAATATGAGCCAGCAATGTGTGTTCACAGCCCAGAAAGCAAATCACATCCTGGGCTATATCAAAAGAAGTGTGGCCAGCAGGTCAATGGAGGCGATTCTGTCCCTCTACTTTGCTCTCATGAGACCCCACCTACAGTACTGTGTTCACATCAGGGGCATGCAACATAAGGATATGGGCCTATCTTTGGAGCAAGTCCAGAAGAGGGCCACAAAAATGATCAGAGAGCTGGAGCAGTTCTCCTATGAAGACAGGCTGAGAGAATTGAGGCTGTTCAGCCTGGAAAAGAGAAGATTCCAGGGAGATCTTCTATCAGCCTTCCGGTACTTAAAGGGGGCTACAGGACAGCTGGAGAGGGACTTTTTAGCAAGGCATGTACTGATTGGACAATGGGTAATTTCCACTGAAAGAAGGTAGATTTGGATAAGATATAAGGAAAAAGTTCTTTACTATGAGGGTGTAGAGACACCCTAACAAGTTGCCCAGGGAAGTTGGGGCTGCCCCCTCCCTGGAAGTGTTCAGGATCAGGTTGGACGAGGCTTTGAGCAACCTGGTCTAGTGGAAGGTGTCTCTGCCCATGGCAGAAGGGTTGGAACTAGATGGACTTTAAGGTCCCTTTCTAGCCCAAACCATTCTATGATTCTATGATTCTACAGTTCTATGATTCCATATCATGGAGTTGCTGATCTAATGATTTCTGTCTTTTGTTGGTGATAGGCTACTGCATTGTACACAGATTTGTCTCCACTGACATGCAGTTTAAGCCAACTGCATGCCTGATATGGCCGAGGAAGTTACTGTCTTCCTAAAGAAAGTAACATACTTTTCCAAAAGGGAGAACATATTGAGCATTTACTGCTCTAAGGTTTTATATATACATCAATGTTACACTGCTCGTTTTAACAATACCAAGATAGTCAAAACAACATATTTGGGTTTGTGTATTGCAGTTATGTTGTTATTAGCATAGCCATACTAACCTCTAAACAGAAGAAGGACTATTCCATTATTAGGGATCTTCAGCCCTGCAATTATACCTACGTTTACAAACTGTAGCAGATGTCAAATAGTTGGAGCAGCACAAAAAAACTCCAACCCTATTCATTAATTAGGCAAGGTCATTTTGGAACAACTGGTGATAGTTTTCAGGTAGCACGTAATCTAGCTTTCTCAGCCATAGCTTAATACATTTATAAGCCCCTTTACATGTAAGAAAGGTATAGATGAAAAGCTGTTTCACTGGCAGACAGCAGGTAGAATCATGCTGTTATGAATGTAGGAAGAAAACATGTGGAAGGCAATAGAAAAGACAACTAGCAGATTTTGTCTGAACTCTAAAATGCACAAAACAGTCACCTCCACAGAGCGCATCATGATGAAGTGAACCATCTCTACAAGTGCTGACCTAGCATGGGAAATGTCTCATACTTGGTTGCTGAAATTTTAGTTGTTTTCTGAATTACATATCAACAGCTTCAGGTTTTGCCCGCACTGAAAGAGCCAGCAGGTTTTTCTGTTCTAAAACTAAGTTCAAGCAGTTATTTTGATTAAAATCCTAAAATAGTTAATAATTTGTTGAAAAATGAGAAAAGCAGATTCACATTACTTCTGTTTACTTCCAGAATAACATTCAGTGTTTGTGTTGTTTGAAAACACACATCTGCGCTGAAGACTGAAGACCTGCATGCCGCTGGCATAACAGGGAGGATTTCTGAAGGGGTGCAATAGTTCATCACACGTCATTGCCTCTAATTGCCTCTACCAACACTAATCACTTTTGAAATAATCCAATGCAAAGACATCGAGGCCATCAATATTCTTCCTCTTACTACAATGTGGAGGCCATTTGGATAACAACCACCATTCCAAAAGTACAGTGATAGATTCCTGTGACATCACACTTTAACCAGAAGCCTTACGTGCACTGTGCATTATTTTTGTGCTCTAAATTGCCTGTGTTGACCTGGCAACAACTGGCAAGCACTGTGATTGAAGGACTGGTCCTTCTCCAGATGTTAAGCCCTCCTCTTCTCTTTACAAAGAGTAGAGGAAAAGTTCACACAGAGGCAATGACAGACAATCCAGTAGGTGCTTTGGTTTTGGGGAAAAGAGAACCACCAGCTGTGGTTTCAGAGCCACGCAAAGAGAAAGGGCCAGATTGGTCACCACCACCCCTAGCACATGTGCTAACACTAAGCTACATCCAATGTTTCTCTGAAGAAGGGCACTTTCTTTTCCCCTCCGAGGACATATACTAGTGCACATTGCCTTGTGCAAGTGAGAGAAGATGGGATAAATGACTTCCTAGTACCCACAGGTCTGAAGATACTCTGGCAGCAAGACAGTGCAAGAGGCTGAAGAAACAGCATCAGAGTCATGAGAAGCAAGGGAAAGCCTTGGTTATCTACATTCTCTTGAGAAGGAGCAGCGAGAAGTTTAGATTGGGGATGGAAGAAGTGGGAGCATGTCTCTCAACATCTACTGATGAGGAATTATTCTGAAGTTCTTCACATCTCCAAAGGGGCCAGGAAGGAATTTTCCAATAGCAACCGAGACCCATAACAGAATAAACCACAACTTCATTCAACTCACACTCAGGAAGTCCTTCAGCAAGATTTTATAGCCTAGATTTCAAATAGGGTGCAACATGGGAGCTTGACATACCAGGCACTTGAAATGTATCTTCATAACTTATGTCAGATGATGGAAAAAGGGAGGGCTAGAGGGGGAACAGGCTGTTCATCTAGTCCGGGTGGATCATCTAAGCGGATAATTTAGTCTCTGTGATATCTAAATCATGACCTACTTATTTTAAATTGCAATAAAGGGCTAATTAGTGCTAATTACAGTAGCAGGGATAGTGATGTGGCCATTCACATACAAAGAACTTGGCAGAGACCAAACTTCATTTACACGTAGGTCAGCAAAAAGAAAAGAGTGCACTGCACTTTGTCACATCTCATTTGGGTTGCCTTCAAAATGCTGAGCTAGAGGCAAAAAATAGCATGGTTCATTTCCAATTCCCTGTCTAATCCTCTCATCCTTAATTTATTTTAAAAGTTTAATCAGAAGTTCATAAAGCTCAGATATAAATTTTTAAATCAAAAAAATTAAGCACCTGCAGGTAAGCTTTTTAGGAACTCGTGGATGGCCCAAATTTCATTATGAATAGGGACTTTAGCAGTTCACTTTTCTGCAAATGCTACCGCGATAAAACGTAACTTCCATTCCCTTGCTGTTGCTTCAGGGATGTGTCATTTACAGAAAATAAATAGAAGACTTCTGTTGCAAAGAAACCATGTTCCATTTGGGGTTAATGAAAATCTGCACCTCACTGGAGTTTCTGGCAGCATAGTAATAACTTTTCTGCAGAAATTGTCACTAACTGTAAGAAGCCTTAGCACTAATAATGAAAGTACTTGCAGATAATTCTTAGTATACAAATAATGTAATATTAACTGGAGAAACCTGTCTAATTTGATGCTTTCAATTCACTGTGTTTGATGAAGTTGATGATACTAATAGTTCTTTAAAGAAGTCAGCCAGCTTGGGAATGCAGATTGCTGTAATGTTCTTGGATTTCCAGAAGTCAAAGTGTTTTGACAAGATCTCTCTCTAAAGGCTCTTAAGGAAACTAAGTTATCAGAAGGATGAATATTCTTTAGTGGATTAATGATGTGTTGGAGCGTAGTAATAAATTGTTTTCACCGTGGGAGAGAAGTGATCAGAGATCTGCACTTGAACTTGTTCTCTTCAGTATATTCATAAATGATCTGGAAAAGGGAATTAATAATGAGATGGCAAAGTTCGCTGACGATACATATTACTCAGAATAGTCATTATACTGAACACTGAGAGATTCAGCAACAAAAATACAGACATTATTTAATATTGATAGATGCAAAGTAATACACATGGGGAAAAAAAATAACTGCACATACACAGTAATAAACAATAAATAAATTTTTTATTATCACTTCAGGAAGAATCTCAGACTCCTTGCTGAGACCTCTCTGAAAAGATCTATCCAGTGCTTGCTGGCAGACAGAAAATTCAAACTAAATGTTACAAATCATTATGTAAGGATTAAAAGTCAAAAGACAAAACATTACAGCACTGAATAAACTCAGACTGCCTCCACATCCAAAACACTTCATCTAGGTCTGATTGAACCATGTACAAAGGTTTATTGAAGTAGGAAAGGCATATGCTGGCCAACACAGATGAATAGCAGTGTACTTCTAGAACTGTATGAGGATGGATGAAAGCACTTTTCAGCTTGGAAAAGAGATGACTAAGAGGAAATATCTGTATCTAAAAGTGAGAATAGATATAAAAAGTAAGTAAGGAATAACTGTTCACTTTTTCTTATAAGACTTAGCAGGTATCAAATATCATAGTTTAAATCAAACAGAAATCTTTTTTTCCATACAATTCATAGCTACGCTGTACAAGATTCTTGCAGCAACCAAAAATATAAGTGTGTTTAATAAATAATTAGAACAATCTATAGAGAAAGGATTCAGTAAGGGCTAATAAATATATAATGCACTTAAATCTACAGTTTAAGTAGAATGTGCATTGTGCACAGCTGGAAGCTGGGGAAAGTATCACTCCATTCCTGTCCTGTTCTTAACCCTAAGAAACAGTTAAGAGACTGTACCCTGTCCTGACTTAGTGTGTCCATTCTTATTCCATTATTTAGACTCAAAGACAGAAACTTCATGATCTAATTATATCTTCCTTCAAGAAACAACTTAAATTTGGTTCTATTCTCAGCACTAGGCAGGAAAGCCATTAATACTCTCCTGCAATAAATAGAGGCTGAACATTGCTGGCACAATCATTAACTCCTTCCTCCAGCAAGGATATTCTGTTCTGTGGCAGCAATCCCTTACAACTTCGGAACAAACTCCGCTCCCTACTTGCTCTTCTTCATCTGAATGTGTATCCAATTGATCACTCATCTTGTTCTTCATTATATTCATCATACTGTACTTTACTGATTCTTGCATATAGAGGAAGCCATTGTGTTCTTTTAGACATCTGACAGTATATCACATACAACCATTAGATATATTGCATTGTATTTAAAAGCAGTATATCCTATTCTTTTATATTCTGCAGCATAATTTTATTTTCTGAACTGGCTTCTATTCAGCTTTGTCCTCCTGAATATATTTTAAAGATCATATTCACCAACCCATTCATATCAACAGTTTCATTGATTGGATACTCACAGTAATTTCTGTTGTTATGAAAATAAGGTTTTAATTTTGAATTCAGTACTAAGGCACAGGAAAAATAACGAGGTGATCAGTGACAGCCAACACAGTTTCACTAAGGGCAAATCGTGCCTGACTAATTTGGTGGCCTTCTACAACAAAGTTACAGCTCTGGCTGATATGGGAAGAGCAACTGACATCATTTTCCTGGACTTGTGCAAGGCGTTTTGACACTGTCCCACAGGACTCTCTTGTCTCTAAGACAGAGAGACATGGACTTGACAGATGGACCACTCGGTGGATAAGGCACTGGCTAGAGAGTCACACTCAAAGAGTTGTTGTCAATGGCTC
>NW_009697513.1:23886-24933 GCF_000703405.1 Apaloderma vittatum | reverse complement strand
TGGCAAGGGAAGGATGGCTATTCGCGGGGAGGAGAAAATTTCCAGCTCCTTCTCTTCAGCACCCACAGCGAAAATGGTTTGCTTTAAACCTTGCTACCGCTGGGACGTTTCTGAGAAGGGGATTTTGCTTGGGAGGGAAAAAAATTTAAAAAAAATAAAAAACCCCCGTGATCTCAGCCTATCTCCCCAGGGGTAAGGAGCCTGGCTCTTAGGAATGGTGTTTGACCTTTAAGCATTTATTGGCTACTGAGGTTAAAATAAGCTTGAGATAGAAGTAAAAATAGCTTGCAGAAAGGTTAAATCAAAGGTTAAATTTGTTTTTCCTAGGAAAATTGAGGCTGATGTCCAAAAATGAAGGCTTGGAGCAAAGGATGGGAGGGTCTGCGTTAGGTCTGTAGGCAGGGAGATGCAGTTCATTTGAAGTATTGGTGCCTGCTGGTGGTGTTTGACATCAAGTTAGGAAAGTTGATGAGTAGGTGGTCTTCAAGCTCGGGTATTTTAAATAAGGTCTGGTCTTTGCCTTTTCTCTGGGGATTTAGTACAAAGATCGGAGTGCCTGTAGCTCCTGTTGATCTTCCTCTGAGTTGGGGATGCTCAGGGACCTGCAGGATGGGGCAAGGGTTCCCTGTGTCCCTGCCCTTGCCTTTCTCCCTCCTGCCCCAAGGCAGGGGTGGCCCCGAGTGCTCGCAGTAACCTTTTTGATTGCCTGGGCTTGCTGCGAAAAATAAATGGACAATTACAGGGTGACAAATCAGGAGAGGCAAGCGAAGTTGTAGAGGAGTAGAGAAAAAAAAAAAAAAGAATATCCCCTGGTAGATGTGAAAAAAAAAGGCAATGCACAGGAAGTAAATGAAGGGCTTGTTTTGTTTTAAATTTAAATGAGATTAAATTTTTGCCCCAGGGAGCCAAGGCAGCGAGCAGAGTTGCTGTGGAGGGCAGGAGGAATGGCTCTGCCTTCACCTGGGCAGCCGAGCTGTTGCTGAAGAGGTTGGAGCTGGCAGCTGTGGCAGGGGCAGGGGGGGCGGCGGCCAGGTCCCCGCGGCCCCA
>NW_009697513.1:5064-23814 GCF_000703405.1 Apaloderma vittatum | reverse complement strand
TCCCCCGGAGCCGTCGGGGCTGTGCCCCAGGACGTGCTGACTGTTGCACAGCCACTGCGCATCCTTCGCCCGAAAAGTTTGTGCTGGTTGTGAAATTGGGGCCGGGCCGGCGTCTGCTCTCTCGGAGCCGCCCGTAGCAGCTCCTGGCTCCGAAATTGTTAATGAGTAAAAGGCGATGCGAGGAGGACAAGCCTCCTGCGGCGTAAAGGCTGGGACCGCGCAGCCTTCCATGCTTCTTACTGTACTTTCTAGCAATTTGGTGTTCTTAGAGTGAAGAAATAATTAACACGGAGGGCAAGCGTGGAGACACTCCATCCCCATCACCCTCCCGGGCGGTGGGACGGGGGTCCGTGGGTCCGGGCTGGCCGGAGCGATGTGCATACCGCTGGGGGCACTATCTTCTGTTTGTCGTCCTGTTTCTGTGCTGGAAGAACAAACAGGGAAGTGGTGTTGTGGTTTGGTTTTTGGTTTTTTTTTTATTTATTCTGCAGTCTCATTGCATCTCACAACCAGAGCACATAATTCAGCCGGTGTTGCTCAACTGTCACAGCGTCAGAGGGGACGGCGCGGGGGGGACCGAGCGCGGCGCAGCCCTTGACGTGTGGGTGAGCGCTGGGAAGAGGTGATGACCGAATACTTTTTTTTTTTGTTGGTTTTTTTTTTTCTTGTTTAAACTGCAACTTAAGGCAGGTTTCTGTGCCTGTTCCCGGTGGAAGCGGTGAGCTCGGGCATGCCTGGATTTCTTGTGTAGCTTGCTTGCCCCAGTCCCGAGTGGTTCATTCTTGCGTGGGGTGCCACAAAGAGTTCCAAATCCCACTTGGACTTGACGTACGGAAGAGTTTGCGGGGAGCTGGGAAATAGCAGCGGGTGGCCCAGAGGGCTGGTGGAGGTGCTCATCCCAGAGGATGAGGAGGTGCTGGCTGGCTGAACCATTTCGGTTTTTTGCCCAGGAGTGTCCCGGTGGGACAGGAGCTCAGGATCCGGGCACACGCATCTCTCAGGGCTTCTGTCTTTGCTTCTGCCAGGGATGCATGGGCTGGGCAACATCTCATCTCCAAAAGCTGCTCTTCAGCCCTCCCCTGCTGGGCGGCAGGAGCAGGCAGCCCCAGGCCATCATCTCAATTTTACCGCCAATCCTGCGGCTAATTTGTCCGAGGCCCTAGTGATTTACATTTCTTTGGGGCTGATGGAGGACCATCATCTTCCTTGGTTTAGCATTTATCTGCCTTTCTCAGCTTGAACAAAGGCGCTGCTGCACATGTGTTAGTTTGCAAGCAATTTGGGTTTTTTGGGTTTCCAGGCAGTAGCACAGGGCTGTGCCTCTGGATTTGAGTTGCAGACACTTCAGGGGGATGTTCATTTGTTTATAAAAGAAACCCACATCTGTTTCTGTTTGAATATTTTTGCGAGCATACATAGAAACCTTTCTCTTGGTTTCTGGCTCTGCAAAAGCTGGATTTTGGGCCAAGTTTGACCTAACAGTGACCTTTTCAAAGTATTACAAGTTTTTTTGGTATTTGTTTATGACTTCAATAATGATGCCATGCGGGGAGTGGGTCAGTGAAAGGTGAAATTAGCTTCTGATATAAACAAAAGATTAATTTTGGAGCAGAGACTTTGAATTGCATAGTAGTACACCAGCTGAATTGCTCCTGAGAGCTTGTGGCCCTGGGGGTGGGAGGGATGTGGGCAGTGGGTGTCCCCCCTCCACCTTCACTGGATGCTGGAGAGGTGTCAGAAGCCCATGGCTCTCCCAGCCACCATCAGACTTTACAACCCTGTGCTCCAGATGGGGAAATAGCCCAATTACCCTCCTTCTGCAGTAAATTCCTCTGTTAAGTACCCTGCCCTTTACTACTGTTTGGCTGCTCAAGCAGATGAGTCCCTCAGAAAGCAGCATCTTGGCGCTGCCTCTGTGAAAACCCATTTTTGAGAAAGGGACTGGTTGAGCCCTGTGGTTTTGGCCCCAAATTTCGGTCCCTTCAGGCACAAGGTACCTTTTGGGCTGTTGTGTGCCATCATCAGCCCAGGCGGTGATTTCTCATCCTTTGCTGGAGTCAGAATTTCATTCAAAGCGATTGAGATGCAATTAGGTTCAGAGGATGCTGTCTTGGATCCTGGCAAACAGCGGCAAAATGATTTACTGAAGAAGAGCCTCTATTTTACCTGCGATGGGAACCACTTCTGTATGTGAATATAAATCCACACCCTTCGGTAGTGAAAAAAGTGGATTGTGTGGGTCGGTGTAGGACAGGAGGAGGATGTAGGGACTTAAAGGGATGATCTGTGCATCTTCTCATCGATATATCAGTGCCAAAAACCAGTCCCAGCATCCCAACGCCTGTGCTGTGCCTTAATCCTAGACCTTTTTCCCCTCTCTTAATGACACTGTCTTGCTGTAAAGGCAAAGATGGGAAACACTGGAAATCCTCCTGGCTGTCAGTAGCATTCCTTTGCTTCAGCTCAGGTGTTTCTTCTCCTCATTGACCTTGGCTTATTTAGTCTCTGTGACGAGGAACTCCGGCACCAATAAAAGCATAGCCTCAGCTTTGTGCTCCTAAAGCCTGTTTGCTGCTTCGGACCAGTAGGAGCCAGTTTAAAAGGCGCAGGTAGAATTTGCACTAAAAGTAAGTAAACTGCAGTTAGGGCTGTCTTCGATATCCTTTTCCCCGAGCAAAATCTAACGGCTACTTGGAACAAGGCTGGTTTAATAACATCTGTTTCCCCTTGAGTCGCCGGGGGAGAGTATTGATATTGCCATATTCTCAAGGAATGTTTTAAATCTTGTTTTGACAGGGCAGTGCCTTACCACAACACCGATAGTTAAAATGTTTATGATACTTTGTGGTATTATCCCTTATAATGGTGTGATAAAACATAGCACATTTATTGTAAAATACAGCCATTGCAAAGGTTTTATGTGCTTATGCGGAACTTTTCCTGTTGTTTGGGGGGAAGTGGCACGTTCTAGCCTGCTACCTTGGCCGTATGCTCCTAGTACCTGTTGCAACCGAGCCACACAAACCCAATGTTTTATTATCATTCCCACTTATCATTTGCGGAAGCAGTAGTGTGTATGCCGTGTTAACAAAAAGACCTCAGAAACGAGATTAATGTTGCTTTCTGTGGGTGTATTTTAGCTCACAGCCTGCTGGCCAGCTGTCTGGTCCGTGGGTAGCCCTTTCCATCCAGAGCTCCTCAAGCCCTGTGTTGAGAGCCACATTGATCAGCCACAGTGGTAAACTGGGGTCTTCAGAAGTTAACTTCTCTTTTTTCTTTCATTCTTCCTTTTTTTTCTGCGCCCAAAGCACCTACTGGTACAGGTACTTGATTTTCAGCTCCGAGCGCTCGCTTCCTGAGGGACGAGTTCAGGAGAACCTGCTGATTTCAAGTGGTTCCACAGCTTGTTCAAAGCCACAGAGCAAATGAAACGGGTCTCCTGACTTCCTAATCGGTGCGGTGGTACCCACTGCCGTGTGTTTTGTTGGTTTGGGTTTTTTTTTTTACTCTGAGAGGACGGAGAAGTCACAGCAGCTGTGCAGAAGCTGCTTGCTCACCCCCTCGGGGAGCCGCGGTGCTGGCAGAGGGGCTGTGCCGGAGCAGGCAGAGGAGCGCTGGGCGATGGGAAACGTTCCTCAGGCTTGGCTGGTGCACGCTGGCTGTGGGACAGATACACCAGCGGCCTTAAAAGCAGCAGGTACCGCCTGAGTGGGAAGATGAGTCAGAGGGTGAAACCCCGGGCTCGTCGTACACAGGGGTCCTCTGCTGCCCCGGGGTGCTTGGACTTCCCCCCGCAGACATACTGAGAGTGCACAGTTTCCATTCTTCTGTCTGTGCCCTTCTCACGTTGTCAGCCCAGCCGGGTGGTTCCTGGGATGACTTTGGTCCCATCCGGCAGCACCATGGGCCATGGGGGATCCTCCCTGGCTGGCGATGCTCTCGCTGTTGGGTTGCGCATCCTGCGGAGGCAAATTGCCCTGCGAAGCTGAGTGGTGAGAGCGTGCTCCTCCTGGGAGTGGGGGAAGCTGGGAGAGAGACACTCGCACCCTCCAAGTTTTTTAAGAAGCCCTATGAGGATCATTTTCTTTCTTTTTTTTAAGCTCCTGGCTAGTTGTCTGTCCTGAGGGTAAGTACCGGCTGGTGCTGGGCTAACAGGGTGAGCAGATGTTCAGAGAGAGCAGCGATTTGGTGCCGAGATGGGTTTCTCGGGCATTAAGTGTAATGTTCAATTTCTTTTGTTACAGATGGAAGAAAAACGACGCAAGTACTCGATCAGCAGTGATAACTCAGACACCACTGACAGTAAGACCTTTAATTCAAGGCTTTGAATGAGATAACTAAGCGATTCACCTCCAGCAGGGAAAACGCTTGAATAATTACTTTGCAAGGAGTGGAGGAAACTACATTTACTGGGAAGTCTCTGCACAATGAATCGTGTGCCAGGCTGGGTTTGTCAGAAATGCAGCAACAAGCTGATACCAATTTAAACGCCCCGGCTGTGGCTCCTCTAAACTGATGAGATCGTCTCCCTCGTATGAGGAGTCTGGGCGAGGGAGAGCTGCTGATTGCAAATCTGCTAATGAAGCAAACGCCCTTTGTGGAAGAGTTGTCCTTTCCTGTGAGCTGCGGCCCGAGACTAGTTAGCTCTTGATTGAGTTATGCTGGGGGAAAGGGAGGTTTTCACTGGAGTCAGGGTAAAACCGGAGCTGCCTTGTTCCCTTCTTGCGAGCTGAAGAGTGGTGTGGGAAAAGGGATAAGGCTCAAGCCAGCAAAGCTTGCAAGCCCACACTTGCTTTTCAACATCTACCTCGCATCATCCTCGTTCAGGAAAGCACAGAAGCATGTGCTCAGCAATAAACATGTGCAAATGTGCTGAATTTTGGCTATAAATAGAGCGCTCTCCCACTTACTCCGGGTTTCACCCACTGCAGACGCACGGCAGTGCCTTGGTGTTCCCTCCCCTCCAGGCACTGGGCTAATCCCTCGTCTGGGCTCTGGAGTTCACTACTAGTTGCTCTTGGTTTCTTACGAATGTCACAGTAATTTCATCTGGACCGTGCTGGGAATTTGCTCTCCATGCTTTACAGGATCTGGCTGCTGGATATCCGAGAACGAAAGGGACTTTGCTAAAGACACTAAACTTCTGGGCCTTTTCCTAACAGGATGATGGGGAGATTACAGGGGGTTATGCAAAGGCTGATCTCGCCGGGTTTGGCTGCCGTTCCCATAGCTTTAGCCAAAAAAAATGGTCAGCGTGAGCGGAGGTTGCGCCGCCGCTGCCGAGAGGAACCTGCTGCTCGGCTGCCGGAGGGGACCCCTGTCCTGCTGGAGCCCTGGCTGGGGGCTGAGCCGTGCCCATGTAAAGCGTTTCGGGCTCTTGTCAACGCCACTCACTTCTCGTAAAATACAACATCTCTCCCAGAATGAGGTTTGTTTTGGAAGCCGTGCTCCAAACTTCCCGTCTCCTAATCCCCAAACGCTCAAAGGCTTACTGAGCCGAGCCGCGCTAGCTGGCTTCCCTGCCTTTCGGGGGTAAGGCGTCTTTAATCACAGTATTAAACAACATGGCCTTATCTCTTTTGGGCTTGGATATTTATGCTGCAGGTGATGTCTAAGCTGTTGACAAATGCCGTCCTGCAGGATAATTGTAAACAGAGTGTTGGCCTTTTCTCTGCCTCCACCAGGAAAGGGTGGCAGCGTTGTGTTATCCAAGACTCTGTAGTCACAGCCCCACATGGTAGCTTGAGAGGAGGAGGGAGCAAGGTGGGAATTAGTGACTCCATCTCTTGTGTAAACTCTGGGTCTGGTGCTGCAGTGCTTTGAGCAGCTCGAGGAGTAAAGTGGCGTTTCCCAGTGGCTGCAGCGTAGAGACTTCTGCTGCGGGCTTTGAAATGGTAAAAATCCTTGTCATCATTTTAATAAAAATATTCCAATAATTAGGTTGTTAGTTATTATTACTGATTATGCACAGCTCTTTTTTTCTTTTTAAGTGATAGTGACATGCATGGGTTGGAAAGAAATTTTAATAGAATGATGGTCCCAGCATGTTCCAGGCTTTTAGCTGCCCTTGCCTTGCAGAGGTGGTTGCGGTGGTGATGCTGCTGCTCCAGCCAGGATGATGAGAGTCCATTCATAATACTGCTACAGTAAAGTAATCCCAAAGCTAATGCCCTCTTACTACTGAAAAGTGTAAAGTACATTTGCTTGCTGTGTCCTGTTGTATGGTTCGCACTAGATGCTGAGCAGCAACACAGGTGTGGAAATACTAGTGCTGGCACGGTTAGAGGTGTTGTACCCAATTTGGGCAATATTTTTGACCGTGGAGTCTGAAGTCCTTTTTTTAGATGCTTGTTTTTAAATATGCTTATTACAAAAATTATAGTCTTAACCTTCTGAATTCCAATAGATTCCTGATTCCAGGAATGAGCCCTGGCTCATTCCCTCTTCAAGGATATTCTTACTCATGGCTTTTTTGTTTCTGATGTCTGCATTTGAAAACAAGTGTTTCTAAATTTCAGAGGCCTCTGTTTCATCACCTATAGCAGCAGAAAAGTGACGTTAATCTATTTTGATAAGGTACCCTGGGATGTGCACAAGAGTAATGCCATGTCAAGGTATTAATGTTGACCCAGAGTGTTGGCTGGGGTTGTAGTAGGGGCAGTGGGGCTGGTAACAAGGACAGGGAAAAAGCTTCTGTCACTTTTCCAGGTAACTTGTCTCTGTTGCCTCGTTGCAGGTCACACCACGTCCACCTCCAGATGCTCCAAAATTCCAAATACCAAGTCCACCTGGTCACGGCAGAAGGAGAAGAAGCCCTCTGAGGTAGGAGGGATTTTAGGCTTTTCCCAAAGGAGAGTTTTGCCCCTGGGTGGCGCTTGCCCAGATGTGGGAGCACCCAGGGTGCCCACGGGTGGGTGCCAGCACAGGGCATCCTCTGAGAAGCCGGAGGCCCCACTGCAGAGCCACAGCTCCCTCCAGCCGTGCCTGGGGAGTCCTTGTGTCTGCTCCATCCCTGTTGATGCAGGTAGGGAGGGGTTGGGTTTGGTGGGATTGGGAGGTCCTGCACTATCGGGGTGGCTGCACGCTGAGGTTCCCCGTGTTGGGTGCCTGCCTGGATGCCCTTTTGCTCATGATACAGGTCATAGCCAGGGGAGGATGGCTCGGTGGCCTGGAGGCTCCTCCCCGTGACTCAGTGGGAGGTGTGGGAAGCGGGGAAATGAGAGGCAGCACAGCTGAGGTGCAGGTTACGTTGTGTGTTGTTGGTTTCCTCCTGTCACAGGGCTCAAGGGCGTGAAGCTGGGGCCCCTGGTGTCTGACCTTGCTGCAGGGTTTTTCTTCACTCATTAGCTGTTTCGGGCAGCACTGCTCACCCCAGGGACTTTGCCCAGGGCCACCCCTCCCTGCTCTGCAGGGCAGGGTCTGGGGTCAGGTCGGGAGGAGCCGGGTTCCCCGAGGACGATGCTGTGCCTTGTTTTCCCTCGGATAGGTTTCCACTAGGCATGGAAACTATACGAGGCATGAGCTGCTGTTGTAGCAACTGCAGTGTTTAGCGGTGGTCGCCTTCGTTTCAAGAGCAGCGTGAGCAAAGCCAGAGGGACGTTGTTCTCACATTCCCTCTCCTCTGGACCAGAGTCTGGAGTCAGACAGAGCTAAGTTTAGAAGCAGGTGAAGCTGGGGTGGCTGGTGCCTGCTCGCAGGCTGTCACCTCCTGCCCAAGCCCTGGTGTTTTGCCTCTCCTGAGGTTGTGACCTGGTAAGCACAAACCTCTCCAACATCCTCCCTTTGCATCGAGCTGAGTAGAGATTTTGAGGTTTTCCTGTGGTCACTGCCTGAATTACAGCTGCGCTTAGTTCTTGCTGCTCTGACTGATATACATTGATATATCTAATGTGTTGGCAGCAGACGGGGACTTGAAAAGTCTGACTTGTTTGTTCCTTGAGTATAGAGAGGAGCTGAAAAGCTGTTATTACCAGCTGAGGTAGTTGGCAAAACTCCAGAGAGCAAAGAACGAGGGGTGCAGATGTCAGTGGCTGCTGACAATGCTGTCGGAAAGTTATGTGTTAAGGCTGGCAATGTCATTTTTTTGGTTATAGATGTGTCTTTCAAAATGGGCGAGGGAGTGTATTCTGTGAGCTGAATCCCCCATTGAACAAGTGAAGCATTTAGGGCATCTCCTTCTCCTGGGATACTGCTACCCTCTCTCTGAAATAACTGCCCATCCCTGTGCCTGATGTGTCCATAAAGGCATCACATGAGCCACGGAGGTGTCTTCAGGAGTCGCGCGGAGGTGCCTGGCATCAAACCTGGTTAGATGTATGGGGAGGTGACTCGTGTCGCTGGCAGTGCCGTACATGCAACCCTGCTGCTACCCAGTAAAATCCTCCTCCAAAAGAGCCTGCCTTGGGAGATCTCTTTCTGCATTACTGGTACAGACACGCTTTTGTCTTCTAATATGAATTAGCTTCATCAGCCAGCTAGGAGTTTCACTGGTGAAATTACTGGATATACGTCCAAGATTCTGAGTGAAAATGCTTCTACGCTTTACAAAGGATGATCAGACCCGGATCCAAGTTTTGCTGCTTCTACAACAGCTGGGAGTTGAAACGAGATCTTAGTCCACAGCACCTGGGAGGACGTCACATGTGGAGCCTGGGGAAGCCAGGCTGATCTCTCTGCTACATGCTACTCTATGCCCAGAGGAAGTTCTCAGTGAAATGTAGCTCTGGAACAAATAAAGTGGAGCAAAAGCTTAACAGAGGCCAGCTTAGCAACAGTTGGGACAGAAAGCAAACCCCGGTGGCATATCTGAACTGAAACTCTGGGGGAATTTGGGGAGGCGATGTGTAATTACTCAAGCTGGAGTATGGCCAGGATGCTGAAGCTGACGAACCATCTTTTACAAGAAGCCTGGTGGGAGCTTGAGCAGATGGGAGCAGTCCAGGTCTCAGCTTTACTCGCCTTACCCTGTGTCTCCTCCGCAGCCGCTGGCATCTGGGTCTGCTTGAATTCAGCTCCGGGCGAAACCCAGGAGTCAGGAGAACGTGTCCCTGGCGTTGGATGTAAGGTCAGCCCCACGCAGAGGTCTGGGACGCGCAGCGGTGCGCGGCAGCAGTTTGGAGGTCACTCCCCTGAGCGCTGGTTTATGGATTTCCTTGACGACAGCATCTTCCAAACTTTTCCATGAGTGACCCAACTTCTGCTCTTGCTGTGAGCACCCGTGAACCTGTCTGGTGCGTGTGTGGGATCCACTGCCCGTTTTCTGTAGAATGCTGCAGGGTTTCGCACATCCTGGAGGATTTTCTCATGAACTGGAGGATTTCAGGCTGGGATGAGCATTGTGTCCCACTGGAGCAAATACTGAGGAGTGTAAAGCATGAATCACACCACTGTCGAAGTGCTTCACGTGGATTAGTGAAGTACCTTTCTCTTTGCTATCCTTTTGAGGATGGAAACCACAGGAGGGTAACGGGGAGAGCATGATGAATGTATTATCAGATGTTGAACACCCTTGGACAGTCTGCCCAGGCATTTTGGGGCTGGACAAGTGTTTACACTCAGATTCCAGATTTACAAGTGATTTGTAGCTTTATCAAGAGTTGAGCTGCTGTCGGGGTGCAGAGGGGTACGGGCAGGTCCCAAGGGACAGCTGTTGTGGGGAACTGGGTGTTTTTTTGTTGAGGCAGAACGACTGAGCTCTCTTTACCCCTCTCAAAGTCATGTCCCTGTTTCTGCCAGCTGCATTCCCTCTGACAACTCGAGCAGGAGATAAAAAAATCAAAAGCATTAGTGTTACATAGTTATTAGCCAGGTCAGGAGGTGATGTTTATTATGAAAGACTCCGTGAGAAGGGATTAACTATACACATTAAAAACCACCCGATACGAGGCATCTGGAAAAACAAGCTTCTTAACATGGAAAAGTACTGAGCTGTTTGTAAACATCCGCGAAGGGGGCCATTGCCAGGGAGGGCGATTATATTTATCTGTGCCTGTCACGGGGCTTTGCCCGGGCTCTTTCCTGATGTGTCCCAGGCACCAGGCCTTCGTCTCAGCTGCCTCCCTTGCAAAGATGACAGTCATCCTCCCCTGCCCCACGCCCGGGACCTTGGGGCTGAGCCCCGGTGTGACACCGCTGATGCCCTGGGCACGGGCTCTCCCGCTCTGCCTTTGCCTGCAGGCGGAGGATGGATGCGGGCAGCTGCCAGCAGCTTCTTGCATCTGTAGTGATAGCCCTCTTACCAATCTGGTCTTTTTAATTAATCTAA
The DNA here is from genome assembly GCF_000703405.1 of Apaloderma vittatum. Classification (NCBI taxonomy): domain Eukaryota; kingdom Metazoa; phylum Chordata; class Aves; order Trogoniformes; family Trogonidae; genus Apaloderma; species Apaloderma vittatum. Next base: position 13,550 of record NW_009697513.1, on the reverse strand, counting down.
TTAGAGCTCGTTTGTCTCTGAACCTGCCTCAAACGGAGCGTGGTGGCCGGTACCCATCCCTGGGTGCTGTCGGCCAAGGACCCCTGCGAGGAGATGCCGGTCGTGCTTCCTGCCCCGGGAGCTGGGGCTCAGCTCCTCCCTGTCTTGGATGCTGAATCTGCAGCGGAGAATAAGATGTTCCTCAAGGGTGGATTTCTGCTCCTTTTAGCAGCGCATTAGTGCAATCCTGCCCCTGGCTATAGGGCTGCTGGGGATGTGAGCGCAAGCCTCGCTGGTTCGACTGCAGTCATCAAGCCCTCTCTCCTGTTTCTGACAGGGAGCTGTTGTCAGTGTCTGAGGAGAGAAGAGAAGAACAAGGCAAGTGTGTAACGATAGTCGCCGGTTCTATCTGCCAGCTCCCAGCCATCAGCAGCCTGGGGACTCCCTCGGATGCTGCCTCTGAGTCACTGTTAGTCATCAGCTCCTGAGCTGTTTGGGATCCAAACCGCTACCCTGCAGTGAGTTGCACTGCTAGAATAAGTTGTCGAGGGGGTATAAAAAAAAAACCCACCTACTTATTTTATTTTTTTTTGTGCAAACCACCTGCCTGACACCCCTCCAGCTGTCTCTTTTTCTGAGCTGTGGAAACCAGCGCAGCCTGAGCTCTGCTCTCGTCACCTTTCCTTCGGTCCGGACCTTCTGGAGATGAAGGGACTGCAGCTGCAGGCAGGGTTCAAGAGAAAGGGGAAACCACAGATTTATACAATTTACATTATTTTCTGCTTGCCTTGTTTAGATATTACTTCCGTGTTTTGAAAGATGTCTTTTTATATCTCTTTACAAGGATTTAACCCTTTTAAGAAACATCCTCATTGTTTCCCTTCTTAAAAATACTTCTTAGTGCATTAGATCTTGTGGGTTTTTTTTCCCCTGTGATGGGTGTATAATGGCCTAGTGCAATGTGAATTTACTCCCTGGGCTCTCTATGCTTGAAGAAGGGCCTTTCTGAGTATGACCAGGCAAGACTGGACATGTTTTTACTGGTCTGGATGCAGAGAAAATCTGTCTCTGTTGAAAGGTTTGACTGCGGTGGCTTTGTCACTTTTCCCAAGCCAGCGTGGGGATAACAGATTAATACCATTGTCTTCTGAATGCTGAGAAGGGCCAGACAAAAATGCTTCTTGTTCCTATTTCAAATTCTGTTGTTCATTGAACCTTTAACATTCAGCATTTTGAGAGGAACAAGACTAGATGAAGAGATAGCAGGCTGACTCCCAAATGAACGTGAGAGTAAGTATTTTTTTTTTCCCCACAGGCAGATAGTAACGCTGCTTGCAAACACACACCAGGCACTGCTGCATTTCGGAGCCCTGCTACTGAATATTGCCGCTCCTCTCGTTTCAGAAAGGGCTGGAAAACGTGATATATAATTGCAGGGAAATAGGGCTGGAGGTTTTGAAGGGGAGCAGGGCTGGGCAGCTGAGGGCTGCACCCACAGAGGTGCTGGCTCAAGCTGATACGAAGACAGTCTGTACGACCAAAAAACTATTCTCAGGGCCCCTATTGTTCCCGTTGTTTTCTCTTTCTCTAAAAATCCTTGTGACTCATGAGCTACAACATGCAATTTTATGCTTGAGAGAGTGAAGGGCTAATAACATTGGCTGGAATCAAGGGGGGAGCCCCTCAAATGAGGAGAGAGTCAGAGACTCCCCAGGACCCGGTGTGGATGGAGAAAGGGGGTTATGGCTGGGGTAGGTAACATGGCACACGGCTGCCAGGACTGCAGTCAAAGGGAAAAAAAAATGAGTGTCGAGCCAAAACCTAAAGAAAAACTTAAGTTGTTGTCAGAAAGCTGCTGCCAGCCCCTTGGGAGTGATGCTTGGAGCTGCCTGTGCTCACCACGGAGAGCTTGTCGGTGCGAGATCCCAGATCGCTGCGGCGGGTGTGAGGGTGTCGGGGGGTGATTTGTTGGGTTATAGGAGGGAAAAGACTCAAATGTAAGATCTCGGATGCAGGCTGTGGCCAGTCCCTTCCCCCTTCTGCTGTCCACCCGCTGCCCACTGAGCACATTGCACGTGAAATGTGCTTGATTTGGAACTGTGGGCTTCATTTCTCTTATTTCGTAGCAGTGCTTTCCAGTGTGGAGTGCTTTGGAAAGAAGGGGTTTTTGGCTAAAACTTTCCAGGGATACCAGTAGTTTTGAGTATAAACAAAATTGCATCCCGTCGCTGGACTGGGAGCAGGCATGGAGCTTGTCCCTCTGCCCCAAGAGCAAGGTCTACAAACCCTGAGTTCACCTGGGTGCAGATGCAGGGGAAGAAGGCGTAACACAATTCCATCTGACTGGGAAAGCCTCGTGTGTGGGGATCCGGCCTGCTGGAGCCCATCTGGGTTTGGCTGAGCCGCCTGGTCCCTCCGGAGCCGATTTTCACCTGGGCTGATTTGCAGCAGGCGCCTGGAGCCGGGCTGCGCACCCGCGTCGGGTGATGCCGAGGCCGTGCCGGCTGCGATCTTCCGCGCTGGATCCAGCCCCTGGGCTGGCTGCTGTTTTAAAAGCTAATTAAAACCAGCGCTAGGTGAGATGGATTCTGCTTTGTTTGGTTAGTTTGTTTTGTTCTGATGTAAAGCCCAAACCGATGGGACTTTTCAGCTCTCTCACCCAGGAGGTGGTTTCCTACGAGTGGAAAGTTGTTGCCACAAGATGCGATTTCGGTGTTTTCGGGTCAGTATTTGGGGCTGAGGAGATAGTTGGCCGGCTCAGGCATATGGTACAGTCACTTGAAAAGCGGAGTCCTTGACAGAGTAAAGTGGGAGCTGAATGGCGGTGAGATTGCCGGGCAGCTTTATTAGAGGGCTTTGTGAGTGAGGCAATCCAAACTCTGGAGGATCCTTCCCATGCCGGGCTGGATCCAAATAAAGCGTTAGGATGTGAAACTCAGAAGATGTGATATATTGTGGAGGATTTTTACTTTTTTTTTTTTTTTTTTTTTAGAGAGAGAAAATCCATACAGCTTTTGCTTCACAACAAATAACAAAAAATATTGATGTAATGTTGGTGAATGTGATGGCTTTGGTGTCCCAGTCACCTTACATGTTTTTGGACCACCAGGACTGGCTGTCCTGGGGATGCAGGTGATCCAACACCTCAAACTGATGGGGTGAAAGGATGGGCAAATGGCAGAGATCTGTAACAAGGGCTTGTTCTGCCAGGAAGAATTGAGCGCTAAGGATAACTTAAAGGCTTGCAGAGCTTGGAAATGGAGCTCTCCTAGAGCAGTTGGATCCGCAGGACCACGCTGCCCGTGGCAGTGGTGGTGCTGGGACAGGAGGAGTGAGCTCAAGTGTCTTGTCTAGTTCTTCAGTCCAGGAAGGAATAACTGCCTAGAAGCTATTTTCTAAACAAGAAATTCTGGTGCCTGGTGTATGAGCTGGGAAGCCAAGACGTGAGGCTGATGGGCTGCTTTGGGAATGGCTGTGGTGGAGGAGTTGATCAAAAGCTCCTGCATTGTGCTACGCCTCGATGGGTGCACTCGTGCCGAGGAACAATATCTTCAGAGGTATTTTTACCAATTCTTCCTCTTTATCCATTGCTAAAGCTGCAGACACCTGCATTGCAAAGAGTGAGGCTGGCCCCGGGGCACTGGTGTGATGCGTCTCTGAGCGTCACTGAAACCTGCCTGAAGTTCCTGAGCAAGCAGAGGTAATAAAGTGAACAGCTCGGTTTGCCCTTCCCCGTTGCCGGTGGATCGATAGGCAATAAACTGGATCCTGCTGCTGGGCTGGAAGGAGAGGACGGAGCCTGGCCGGCACTGTGGGGGGAGCAGAGCAGCCTGGCCTGGGAGACGATTTGTGAGCCTCCTACGGCCAGGGAGAAACAGTAAACACTCCTTTTGAGGGAAAATTGCTTGTTTTCTGGTACCCAACTTTCTCTTCGCCGCCAGGTCCTCGGTTCATCAGTGCCCAATTTATCCTTTATTTGGTTTTCATAAATAATTCAGAGGACTTTCAGTAGAATAATTGAGTCTTTTCCCAACCCTAATCCCAGACAATTCAAAACAAAAAGACATTTAGATTACAATTTGAGCATATTAGCTGTTGGGAGATTTCCAGACAACTGATCTGCTTTCCTTTACAATTTCTGTGCCGTTCTATCATTTCTAAAGTGTTCTGCTTTGATAGTTCATAATTTGAGCGTTTCCAGTTCTTCATGAAAAGACAGAGGCATCGCTGTGATAAAGTGCGAGCGTGCGTGCTGCCTTTGGATGGGCGAGCTTATCTGTTTTCCAAGGAGGACTAAATAAATGAAGTAGTGAGATTGTAAATCCAGCCTGCGATGTGCCTTATCATCTTCAGGGAAATAGATACAATCGTGCTTATTTGGCTTAAAATTACAAACTAAACTTGTACGCCGATGCGAGCTGAAAAGCCAGAAGGGATGCATTTGGGGAAGACTTAATGCAAGAAAACACGAACCTGGGATCCACGCCGTGCAGAGGGGAGAAATTACACCGAGGGCTGATCCCGTTGGATCTGTGGAGGAGGCTTTGGTGAGGCTGATCCTGCTGCTTTGGAGCAGCGCTGAGTGCCGTGGGGGCACAGCCAGCCACTCGTGGGATGCTGCCGGGACGCTGAAGCCACGACCCCAGCAAAACAGCTGAGAACACTGAGGAAATTATCTAACTAATGGCTATAAGCAAAGCAAAATGTGTTTAGTTTCTGACAGAGGATCGGATGGAGCTGTTCTACTTCTTGCCCGTGGACGGCAGCCCTGGGGAGGGACCGGTGCTCCGCGGCAGCACTGCTGGCTCCTCCCCAGGCTGGTTGTGTGACGCAGACTCCTCCGTCTCCATCATCAGGAGGAAGGTGATGGGACAGGTGTTGACATAAATCTACCGTGGCAGCCTGCCCCGATGTCACCTCGAAGTGATGGGGTGCATCTCCTCTCAGGCTGTTGCTCAGTGCTGGTTTTGCAGAATCATAGAACCACGTCAGCTGGAAGAGACGTAGAAGAAAGTGGGGATCCTTGTTTGATGTAAGGCTCCCCCACAGGGGCAGGCAGACCTCTCCGGGCGGGTTAATGACGTGGCTGCACCTTACTTGGGGCTGGTTGCCCTGGAAAGTTCTTTGCCTTGAGGGTGGTGAGGCATTGGCACAGGTTGCCCAGGGAGGTTGTGGATGGGGGGGGTCAAGGCCGAGTTGGATGGAGCCTTGAGCAACCTGTTCTAGTGGGAGATGTCCCCACTATGGCAGCGGGGTCGGAACTAGATGATCTTTGAGGACCCTTCCAACCCAAACCATTCTATGATTCTATGAAAGGACATTCCCACGTCCCCCAGCTCTGGGTGACAGGTTGTGCCCTGCAGCCGGAGCGTGACGATGCCCTGTGCTGCCAAGCACTGTCCTAGTCAGGTTCCCGGAGGACTTGCTTGGATTTGCGTGCAGTGAAATGGTGGTGCCATGCTCCTGAGGACATGTTCAGCCGCGGCGTTGAAGTGTGTGTCCTCAAGAGGTGACTGAGTTGTTGTCGGGGAGGCAGGGGACACTTAGACGTCAGCAGGGTCCAGTGTGGAGAGCTTGGGACGCACTTTGGGTGCCTGGCACCTTTGCAAACTACTCCTACCTGGCCTTGCCCATGGGTCCTGAAGGCAAGTTGTCTCCCAAATGACATTTTTCTGTAACAGTTTTGCAAATGGAGCAGTGTAGAAGTGCTGCAACGCTCTTGTCCTGGGGCTAGTGGCCGGAGCAGGACTATGACATCTCACGAATTCCCTCTCATGTTTGATTAACATCTTAACTTGTGTTTTTTTTTTTTTAATTTCTTGCACTGTCAACACAGTAAATGGTTACTGTGGCATCTGTAACCGCGCGTTTGTACCATGTGAAGGCTTAAAAGGAACCTGATCTTTCTTAAACTGAACCTAATTCTGACTGTAATATGTAGGCTGTTAATTATGCCTGTTGAAGGATGCGCTGAGGCTGTGCCTGGCCAACTCAAATCAGGTTTATATCCTGAATAGTCATAAGCATCTCCGAGGTGACGCATCGGGAGGAAGGTACCAGTACAGTTCAGGGAGGTCCCAACATAGAAAAGGTTGTTTATGTATCGTATTTAACTCTAATTGGGTTAGCAGCTGAGACTCTGAGGATTAAACAAACTGACCTAAATACTGGTCTCAGTGGTCTTAGTTAATGCCTAGTTTCCTGCATCTCAGCCGATTTTGTTTCCCAAATACTCTCCAAAAGCGTGTTATCTCTGTGTTGGAAGTGTAGAACCGTATTGTGTCATTTATCGTGGTTCTGGCAGATATTCTTGTGGAGAACTGACTCTGCGAACAGATTAAACAGTGTCAGAAACAAACACCTCGTCTGTCCCGGCGCCGCGGAAGGGAACGCAGAAGTAGCAGGGATGGAGTGGATAGAGCGAGAAGGTGTCCAGACCTGATTGCTGGCACCTCCTGTTCTTCTTTCAGCTTACAGCAGATGGTGGAAAGGAGAAATCATCCATTTTCTTTTACAACTTATTTTTGCGCTGCAAGAGACAGGGTTGCTCGAGTCACGGCTGTCAGACAGCCCCATGGAAGGAAAAACTTATTTACTCTGAGGGGTTTTTTGGGGATGAGTTTTGCATTGTGGTATATGGAGGGAAGGCTCTGCAGCGCCACAAGTGAGATGGAGAATGAGGCTGTTCACTGTCTGAGGGGCCAGAGGATTTTTGTTGAAGAGGAGTCCGTTGTCAACCTCATAGGAGATTTTTTGGGTCAGGAAAAATCCTCGTGTGTTTGGCTGTGGATGTGTAAGCAGGCACCTGGATCACCATCCTTAGTTGGATATTTTCCAGCTCTAGCTGGCTTTATTTTCCTTTTACTCCTCAGTGTGCAGTCATCACTGGAGCAATCGAGTCCTGATAGGTACGTTTAGCTTTTGGCCATTGCTGCTTGGGGCAGTGAGGTGACCTGACGGGGACGTGATGGTGCTTGGGGCGGTGAGGTGGCTCTGTGTTTTCCCACAGCTTCATTCACGTCAAGAGCATAGAAATCACCGTTTCCCTCGGCAAGGCTGAACGTGTAGAAGCCCAGTCGCCGTGCAGCCCTTCAGAGTAGATATTTGTGTGGCTGTGTTAAAGCATTTATACCCTAGGAAGAAAGCAGCCTACATCTTTAGTTTAAAACTAATTTTCAGTCCATGTGCTGGCCGAGGTTGTGCCCTGTCAGCTGGATTTCAGGCCTGCCTGGGCTTGGGGACCTCAGAGGGGTTGCAGCCACGAGGGCTGGGGCTCTCGGCACTGCTTGGCCAAGCAAGGGAGCCGCTGCACCCCTCGTCCTACCCAGACCTCGCCCTGGAGGTGACATAAAGTCACACCCTGAAGCTGTGCCATTGGGGACGTGGGTTTTTTTGCCCGACTCCCAGCGCACCCCCAGCCTCTACCAGACCCCTTCACGCCAGCTCTTGGATGTTTTTTGTTTCCCGCTGCAGGTTTTTCGTACGGATCTGATAACAGCCATGAAGATCCCCGACTCCTTCCAGCTGAGCCCCGACGAATACTACGTCCTGGCCGATCCCTGGAGGCAGGAGTGGGAGAAGGGCGTCCAGGTGCCAGCGAGCGCCGAGGCCATCCCGGAGCCCGTGGTCAGGTAAGCGAGCAGGGTCCCCTCTGCGGGGTCCCCTCTGCCTCAGTGGGGCGCAAACCATCTTGGAGAGCATTTAAAGGGCTTGAACAGGGACCTCCTGCCGTGGGCAGTTGTTTTCTGAAAGTTTTCTCTCATGTGCCCAGCTTTCCTTGGGCAGCAGCAAGAAGCTGTGACAAACAGGCCAGCTCCTCCTTTGCTCTTGGTCGGGGAATTTTAAAAAGACCTGATAAAATCAAAAGGAGGATAGAAAAAACAAACAACCATAAACTAGCCTGAACATCAGCTTTTGCCTGGCTGGTTGATGTATCTCGGTCTAGAAACACGTGGCTGTGCTGCTGGTATTTCACAGCAGGGATGCAAGAGTTGGCCCTTAAATTAAAATCTTCCCTCTTTACCACGTGAGCTGCTCCGGCGTGTTGAAGGCGTGATGGGTGTGCTGAGACTGGGGGCTTGCGAAAAGGAGCCCAGCGAATAGACACGCGTCTCCCAGGCCTTGCAGAGACGACGTCTGTCGGCCTAGATCGGTGTCTCATTATCTATTTTAAAATAGGGAACTGAGTTTTAAAATAGACGCTTAAACAGCTGCTCAGGCAAAAAAGAAACGTGGGGGAGCTGCTCTCGGTTTGCCGTGTGCGGGGGATTATCCCAGGGCGATGACCAAAGCCACGCGGGAAAAGGCTGGTGCTGCCAGCGGGCGGAACCAGGCAGGTTCCCAAAACTCACAGGATTGGACCCAAAATTTTGCAGGGTTTGCAGGAGCTTTGCAGCTCTCTCGTGTTCACACCGCGAAAGCGTCGCAAGGCTGCGGCCACGCGTGGGAGCGGAGTGGCCGTGGGAGGACGCGTTTTTGTGAGGGATTTGGGCAAATTGTGGAGGCTC
>NW_009697513.1:1846-5033 GCF_000703405.1 Apaloderma vittatum | reverse complement strand
CCCCCGCAGTTCCTCCGCGGGCTGCCGACCCCGCTTCTGAAGTAAACTTTTGTGTACGCTCCCCTTCCTCTCCCCGGAGGGGTGTGGGGGGGAAACAGAGAAAGAAATGAAACTTTTAATGAGTCTGAACACATCAAAAGGGAAGTTGTAAAGGGGGCTGTTGAGTTGATTTAATCCTTGGGAAAAAAAAAAGAGGAAAAAAAAAGAGAAGGGGAAAGAAAAAAAACCCGCCCTGTGTGTGGAATATCTTTTTTTAGTTGTCTTTGATTGCTAACCGCAGTCCGGACTCACGAGCACTCTGCTCCCCAGCTGAGGGCTTGTGCCCGTTCTATTTCCAGCTGAAAAGCGAGAGCTGGGCTCCAGTGCCCGTGTCAGGCTGGGCTGCCTGCGGGTGCTGCTTCTTGGCCTTCTGACGTGCCCTTCTGCTTTTTTTCTCTGAGATATTGTTTTTGGGAGTCCCCTGGGACAGCTCTGCCAGGGATGCTCCTGAAGCGATGCCTGGTGCAATTCATCCCCATCCCAATCTGTCCTGGTCCAGCACCAGCCCATGCCCAATATTTTTCACATTTTTCTGGACCACTGTTGTGTCTCCTTGATCCTCTCTCCTCTAGACTGAACAGATCCATTCATTTTAAGCTTCCATCGCACGTCGTGTTTTCTGGAGTCATCGTCATCTTTGTCACCATCTTCCAGACTTCCCCTGGTTTTTCTCCAGGTCACCATAGGGACGTGCCCACGGCTTTGGAGGGGACATCAGACAGGCCAGCACAGCCTGGCGCTGCCCACTTAACCTCGAGCTGGGGTTTCACTTCCACTGTCAGATCTTCCTCTGGAGAATTTCCTAATTCTTGAGGTTATTTTGCTCATTTGATTAACCTTGGAGAATTGCCTCTTGGCAGTAGTTGCAGCTCTTTCTTGTATTCCCCAGCACCATTCTGAGTTCAAGCCTTCCTCTCCAAAGAGTTTGTGACTTACCCTTCGTTGGGGTTAAACTCAGCGGCCTGAGCAAGGATACGTACCCATGTCTGCATGAGGAAGGCTGGCAAGTTGGGTCCCATCTGCTCCTCTCCTCTCCTCACACCACAGAGGTCCCAACCCACGTAGGATGGTTCTTATCCCATGTTATTTCCTGTGTGCGTTCATGTAGGTTGCTTATTTACATGAGAGTGGTTTTCCCTGAGCTTTATTTTTAAAGGCAGACAATGTGTGTCGTCTTTTGGTCTCCTGAAATCCGACCCTGTTCTCTGTGACCTCTCAAAGATACTCGTTAGTGACTCCATCAGCTAATCCCAGGTGGATTTTGCCGCCCCTCTGGGTTGGGATGAGCCCCACTCCTCCCAGGCTGCTGCAGGATCACGCTGCTTACCCACAGCCTCAGCTTCCTTGGAGATCTTTCCTCTCTTGTTGCTCCATCTGCCTGTCCCGCACCGTGTCTCATCTCCTTGAACCATCTCACTTTTTTGGGCAAGACAGCAAGCGTGGCCTGAAGGACTTCTCCTCAGGCTGAAGCCCGCTGAGGATATTTTGCCACCGCTAGTGCGATGCGAGTGGAATGAAGAGCTCATTTTACAGCAGCTTTAATGGTTGCACCTGGTTTGTGGCCATGATACACGTCCCTGGGGGACCAGCAGTGACACTGCCAGATTTTTATTTTTATTTTTTAATCAGGACAGCATCTTTCCACATGCACAGCAGAAGGCTCCTGAGCAGTTCCCCCTCCCGCAGCATCCCTGCCCTCAGCGCTTTCCCCCTTGGGTCACCGAGGAAGGAGCAGCGTTGGGACTGACAGGGACAGATGAAGGCTGCCGTCCCTTCCCTGTCTCCAGCGTTCGACAGCTCCTTCTTGCAGCTTGCCCTCCTTTGGAGAAATGTCAAGTGTTTTTTCACGAGAGATGACTATATTTCATCTGCCTAAAGAGAGCAGCCTTAAAAGGCCTCACAACTCCATTTACCTCCCTGGTTTTAATTGCTTTAATTTGCCTCCATCGCCAGCTCGGCAGCAGCGAGGGGGGACCTTGCCGGTCCCACCTGAGCTGCTGCTTTCGCTCAGCACCCCACGGCTTCTGCCCCATGGGCTTTGCACCGGTGTCCCCCTTCACTTCCAAACCTTCCTTTTCCAACAGCCAAAAAAGACATAAACCAAACAGATCCTTCCTGTGTTGGATACAGGCAATTCGAATTGCTTTCTCTAAAAAAAAATGATTTTTGTGCAGACTGGGAAATTGGAGCCCAGGAGCTGCAGCTCTTCCTTGCTTTTAGGACAGCGTTTTGCTTCCCCCCACCCTATCTCAAAGGTGTGATGCAAGGGTGTGACAGAGTGTCCTGCCCTCAGGTTGTGATGCAGCAGGGGATGGATGGATGCCTGTGGTAATCCAATCTAATATTGTTGCTTCTGACAGCCATTTCCATGTGAAATTCCTAGAGGGAGGGGGGGGCAAAGAAACCGCTGGAGCCTCGGGAGCTGGCGAGCAGGCAAGCACTGCCTGCAAAATAACGCTCAGCCCATCATCCTGCGTTCCCAGGGGTCTGGTTGCTGGGCTGAGCCCTTGGCAGCGAGGGGATTTTTTGGCACAGGGGGTGCGAGACGCTTCCCGCTCCAGAGATGGAGCTCGAAATTCCTAGAGGGAGGGGGGGGCAAAGAAACCGCTGGAGCCTCGGGAGCTGGCGAGCAGGCAAGCACTGCCTGCAAAATAACGCTCAGCCCATCATCCTGCGTTCCCAGGGGTCTGGTTGCTGGGCTGAGCCCTTGGCAGCGAGGGGATTTTTTGGCACAGGGGGTGCGAGACGCTTCCCGCTCCAGAGATGGAGCTCGCCCTCCGAAAGGCGCCTCGTGCGCGGCCGCCGCTGCTCTTTTCATCTCCCGCCTGGCCGCTTGGAAACCAGCTCTTCCTGCCCGCTCCCTGCCTCCAGGTTTTGTGCCTCCAAAGCTGAAAATTAGATATTTTTTTTTTTACATATTTTTTGGAAGCGTTTTATTTTTCTGCAGCTCTAAAACGTCAAAACCGGTGGTGGGGGGGGGGGCGAGACTGAAGGAAAGAGCTGTGTTTTAAGGAATGCTTTCCCCGGAAAGCAGCTGTCTCAAACTGCCGCCTCTAAGAGCCACCTTAAAGTCGAGGGTCCTTTCTAGGTTAGCTCAAGTCGCAGTGCAGTTGGGAGGAAAGCGGTGGGGGAAGAGGTGCGGCATCTC
>NW_009697513.1:0-1815 GCF_000703405.1 Apaloderma vittatum | reverse complement strand
CGGGGGGGCACGGATCCTGCCAACGGCCACCCGCACGCCAGGGTTATCAGGCAGCGCGAGACATCAGCTGTTTCCCCACCGCAATCATTTCTGGCTCATCGCTGCTGAAAAGGGTTTTATATTATACGGTAACACACCTGAGAATTGCCCGAAGCTTGAAGGGCTCCAGTGTGGCGAGAAAAGCCATTTGCAGTCGAGTGAGAGCAGGGGAATGAGGAGTTTTTCCCTCCGGACAGGCAGCCTGCGTGTCTCTGCGTCACCCACCCTGGGACGGGGTGGTGATGACATGACATCCCGATGATGACACAACACTCCTCCTCTGTTAGAGCCCATGGCCAAAGGACCCCACTGGCTTTCCAGAACCAGAGATGAGCTTTACAGCCCCCGTGTGAGCTCTGCAGTTATTTGACAATTGGGTAAACTGAGGCACGGAGTTTTCCACTGTGAGTCAGTAGTAGAGCCAGGTACGAGGTCCCAGTCTGAGATGGGAGTACAGTTGGGTGCTGGCTGCAGTGTTGGATTATCTTGACGTGGCTTAAGTTGAAGGATTGAGCAAGATCTAGTGACAGGACGAGATATCAGAAGAGTTCGGGAGCCTCAGGGCTGCGGGTACTGCTCCTGTTGTAAATGGGAAAGAGAAGCCTTAGATGAGCTTTGTATTCCCAGAGTTGCCCCGTGATGCACCCAAGAGGAAAGCGAGCCTTGCTGGTTTGCCGTGGGTGCCGGTAGGATGCTGTGAAGCCCCTTTAGCAGGGCAGGTGTGCAGGGACCCGACCCGGGCTTGTCCCTACCCATGGGCAGCGATGCCAGTGCCGTGTGTGTAAACATGGTGAGGTCACTCAGCAGAGAGCATCCCTTCGTACAGCAGCGGCACCTACGTGGGGTTTTATGCACCTGTACAGGCTTAAGTTCCTCTTTTATTTAATGATTTAATGTTTTTGGCTTGCAGCTCCTTCCCCAGGCTGACAGGGATGCGGGCAGGATCTAGAGGTGGCTCTTGGATCTCGCATTAAAGCCACATTAGTATGAGCTGTAGATTCTGTTTCCTGTGAATTTGCACACAGCGGGAGGACGAGCAGGAAGGCTGCTTCTTGCTGGCAGCCTTCCCGGATATTCTTGGCGTTGCAGATCTATACTTGCATCGTTGCTGCGGCCTTGTTTTAACAGAAAACAGAAAGTGCTGTGGCAACAGGAAGGCACAACCTCTGTAGGTACCAGCTCGTTGATGGCGGTGGCAGTGGCACAGATGCCGTCTGCCGCATCGGCGCGGTGTTTGCATCACTGTCCTGTCCTCCTCCTGTCCTGTCCTCTCTCGGGTCCCCTCTGGTCCTTCTCCTCCACTGGGCACACCCAGGGGTAAAGCAGCTACTTGCTGTACTTCCAGGCGTGCGTGGGGCTGGTGCGGGGCTGGCTGTGCCTGGATCGCGATGTGGAGCCGCCCAGCGTTTGTCTCCTTTGACCTGTGTTGCTCTTCAGTGGACTCCGGTCCCGTAAAGAGTTGCCCCAACACCTCCAGGAGGTCCAGGAGTTGTTTGAGGCGGTGTAGAGTCGTTGGCAGGGATGCTCATGCCGTGGGCAGTACCAGCATCGTTGCAGAAGGGAGCATGAGGAAAGCGGGGAGCGATGTCAGGGATGAATGTGCTGGGGTGAGGAGAAGAATTAACTGGTGTACCAGTAATAGCTGCAGGACTGGGGCACATCCCTTCCCTTCTCCTCCTGGTGACTGGACACCTTGGCTCATCCCAGCGGGGCTGCTGCGTCCAGAACACCCGGCCCCGGGAGGGAGCGATTCCAGCGAAGGGAGAAAAATAACGC
>NW_009697512.1:4604-6966 GCF_000703405.1 Apaloderma vittatum | reverse complement strand
ACACTGACATTACATGGCAACACTGGAATTAGGACTAAGCTTCATGTCTTCCCTTAAAAGATTTGAAGTAATGAAGCATACAAACGGAAGTTAAATCTTTGTCACAGCAGTTTATCACGCATGAGGTTTTCCATCCACACAGTAATTTTTTCAACTGTGCAGTCATTTTCCAAACACTCCTAAGCAATGAGCAAGTTACTCAAAAAGCCAAATATCCAGAAGCAATAAAGAATATAAATTTATAGAATAAAGTGATCAGCTGGTGGAATTATAAATGTTAAATTTCCCTCACTCTTAAGTTTTATGATTTACCTTTGGTTTTTTTGAGATAATACAATATACTTGCATTTAGTTTTCTGAGAAACCAAAAATCTAACTTATTATTTGGTCTTGTAAGGAAATGCTAAAACCAAACCTTGTATCTCACACGCATAAATTAAAAAGTATAAAATATTATACAGACTATGTAATGCACTGAGTCACTAAAGCTCATGAATAAAGCATATGCATTAATTTTTGCTGAAGATTAAACAAAAATCTGAAAACTGACTCTTTCAGATATTTTATGTTTCTCCAATATTGAACCAGTATAATCTCCATGCAGTTTTAGTCATCTGCTGTAGAAAACCCTGACACGATAAAATGAAGCTTCGTTGCAGCTCACAAACTCACTAGCACAGATACCAGACAGATGAAAGAAGAACAGGACAATTTCTGCAGCATGCTCTCTGCCAACGACACCTGGACCGCTTCCGGCCAACATGGAATCGGTGCAGAAGAAACGAGAGCGTTCAATTCCTTCTAACATTGACCTATATATCCTGAAAAGTTGAAAAAAAAAAAAAATTGGCTTCAGAAGAATCAAATGTGCAGAAGTGCAGGCTGGTTTGAAAACTCTGTATTTTTTTGGTGCAAGGATTTTTCTCATCCACGTGAAAATAGCTGGCAAGGAAATGCAGGATGTTCAGTCTGAATACCTTCTTAAAAGGTTTCTCTGAGTCTTCAGGTCACTTAGTCCCACTCAGAATGGCAAAAATAATGTACTATGAAAAATGAGTTAACAGTTTTTCTTTGCTTTGGACCAAAACAAGGCAGCTTGTAGAGATCAGGCAGTACAGTACTAATTGGCAGCTTGGTCATGAAGTCGAAAGAGCAGCTCAATAGTACTGTACACGCACATTTGTTCTTTCAATACATAAAAAATAACCTCTCTCAGCAATGACAGCCCGGAACTGACAGCAGAACAAGTTAAAGATTAATCAGCTGAGGAAAAAGTCAGCCCATTTCAAATAATATTTTATTTATATCTCATCTCAACACACTGCTGCACTATTTCCAGACAGTAATAAATTCCCATTGTGTCTTAGGCAGAGATGCCCCTGTTCTTAAAAATACTTTTTCAAGAATTGAAAATTCATTGAATTTCAATGTCCAGTCTGGGCTGTTTTCTAACAAAATTTTCTCCACTGTACAAGTAGGAGTTTTGGAAAAAATAAGCTCTCCGCTGAACGGAAAAGACTACAGAAAAAATCCCTCCCTAGAACATGGATGATCTCTGCAGAGGTACTGACTTGAGAATACGTTCCAACTTTTAAAATGAATGATGCTTTTTAAGACAAGGAGGAAAATTGCTGGAAAGCAGCAACGGATAGCAGGTCTAAAACGGAAGCGTATTATAAGCTGTGGTGAGTGCAATACGACAGCGACCCAGCAGAGGGAGAAAAGGAAGGAAAAGGAAGAAGTGCAAGAACTGAACACCACCTCTGACATTTTAGTGAAACATTTCAGTGCAAGCGACCAGAGCCTGCACAAAGCGTAGCTGCAGCTGCTGAAGTTAAAACATAGCGTAACGTCTACGATTTCAGACGTTGCTTTGTGAAGGATAAATGGGCCAAGAATGCTGGGGTCTAGAACATACAACAGCCAGCAGAGCACAGGCATATAGAGTACTACAGACCCCTCCACGCCACAGCCCATCACTAGACTTTCCAGTCTGGTGCCGCACAATTCTTTAATGAAGGCAAACACTGTCATAAAACTGCATACGTTAATGCGATAGGGTCAGATATTTAGGAAAGCATTCAAAACCAGCAGAAAATTAAAAAAAAATACTTGAAATTTCAGTGATCTAAACATCTAATTTTCCTTCAGTATTAGAAGAAGCAGTTGAAATGCTGTCAACTGAAGCGCTGGAATCATGTTCTCATACAGAATATGTTTTAAAGAAAACAGTCTATCAGCAGGTCAGTTCATTTTTTGGCTTATTAAACAATTCTCTCAGTTTTACCATATTTTACCTTAAGCTGTCTGCAATCCTAGAGATGTTTCCAAAAATACTGCAGGTTGTTTTTAATCTTGTTTT
>NW_009697512.1:0-4573 GCF_000703405.1 Apaloderma vittatum | reverse complement strand
ATTCCTGATGACAGTTTCACATTCAGTTTTGCACCACAGGCACAAAGGGAACAAATAACTTCGAAGTGGTTGATGTAAAAAGGGTTTTGCTTTACTGCAGGCACTACCAACGTCGATCAGATCATTTCAAATCCAAAACTGAAATTCAAAAGCAACTCAGTGGCCAAGCATCTAAACCAAAAAAGTTCTATGACTACTTTTTTTAAGTATAAAAAAAGTACACAGCAGAATTATCAAACAAAATTCTACAACTGCAACATTTTCATCTTGTAACATACCTTCACACTGGAGAGCTACACAGCAACAGGTATCCATGCTGATCACAAACACTCAAAGATGACAAATTCCTTCCCTGACTGGTCAAAACCCACAGAATTTCACTGACTTATCTAAATCCACAGCAGTGGCAGGAATCTAATTTCATCTTCCAAACGCAGAGCTCCTATTTCCCATTATTAGATACTGCTGCAACACAGCAGGAAACAATTAACGTGATGCTACACGAACTATGGAAAATTACATGGTTTCAGGTAAAAAAGTGCTGCTGTCAATGAGAAATTTTACCATAGCATCCCAACTCATCAGTAAGTGAAATCTGTCCACACTTCAGGTTAACACATGTGAGAATCGTAAACTTACCGCAGTATATGAAGCTAAACAGGAAGCAACCTTTCAGAACAAATCAATGCTGGATTTAGCAGAAAGGTGAAAAAAAATCAGAGAACAGCAATTGTAAGAAATAGGGTTCTCTGTTGGCAGCAAAAGTTTATCTGTACTCTTTGGCTCAACTATTTTCAATAACTGGATGATCCTCCCTCCCCATTTAAAGTAAATTAGAGAGAATATCTCCTTGACAGCTATACAACAGGCTTGACCAGAAATAGAAATCTGTGGGTGTATAAACAGTAAAGCTTGAGAATTTAGAGACTTTTTGCCAATTTTAGCGCACTAACCAGGATTTCAGCTTTCAGAACGGCTACCACCACTGTAGCCTCGCGTGGCTTTAACCAGAGCAGCCTCCATTCATTACTTAGTTTTCCCTCAGAAGTGGTTGCAGAGGCTGCAGCAAAGAACAGTTTTTCAGAAACATATTTCAACTTGGGTTCCACTTACACGTGTTGAAATTGTGTTATTTTACCCTGCTATTTACCATGACCATGGTAAGACTAATACACTTCAATCTTGTTTTCTAGATATGTTGCTCTGAACTCCATTTTCAAACCAGACCCTACTTATCTGTGAAAAGCTGCCAAGGCACCGGATGAAGGAAACAGATAAGGGGCTCAAGTTATAGGAACATCACCTGCCATGACACAGAAAGGAAGCCACGCACACATGTGGAACCTCAGGATTTGTCACTCATTCTTTACCTGGAGCTGCGCAGGAGTTCTGCCATTTCCTGCAACCCTTTCCATGACCACACAGATGCCAACGATTTTTCAAGTTAGGAGGAACTTTTCTACAACATTCTTGTCTGTTGGCAGTTTACATTTAGCAGACATGTGCAGCCGCAATGTCAGAACCACAAAGTTACTGCCGACAAGACCCCTCCTAGAAGGAGGGTAATTTGTTCTCATGTTTGCCCCTTCTTAGTCCTTAGTTGAGTTAGTTCCATAAATATTAGAGCCTTTATCCACTATCAAGGACACTTGGGAAATACTGCAATACTCAGCGTAGGATACTACCATTGACTACACTTTAGAAGTCTTAGGGCAAAAAATGTTGTTACAAAAAAGTAACAAGTGTTAGTTGCTTAAAGGGACAAAATTAAACAACCTGTACTCACGAACTTGTTCCTAGCTGAACATAGTCCTCATTAGTAAAGAAGGTAATAAATATAAAATCAATTACAGCAACAAAAGATCAACATGTTAAATGTTTCCACAGAATGGCTTTCCAGAGTTGAGAACTCTACTGAAAAATATTTTTGTTACATTTCAATGCCAAATGGATCTATACTACAAACATCTGGAGTAAGGAAGACTCTTCAGATATTTACCTTAGAATGAAAAGCTAAATACATTACTTCTAGGCCTTCAAACTAATAATTTCAGCTAACAAGCCTAACATGGGTGGAAGAACATCAACTATTTGGGGGTAAAGAAGAATGTCATTTGATCAAAGAAGTCAGGAAAGTAAGACATCCTCACAAATACATTATTAATACCCTATATTAAGAACAGAAGTGAGAGTAACTTCTTATTTTCCTTTAACCACTTTGCTTTACCTCAACCATGAGACTACATTCAGTATTGGCGTAGCTCTCTTGGTCTCTCCCAACAGTGCAATGCTAAGGCATATTACAAAAGATCGCTTAACTGTATTTTCTCATTGATTTGAAGTATTTAAACTTAATACTTTCACCTTAATACTTGCGCTTGTTACCTTTATAAAGGAAGGGATAATGCCACCTGTTCACATTCTTGGCTAAAACGCCAGCAAAATCACCTAAAGTTGGCTGTTAAAAAACTCCCACATTAGGTATAAAGAGCCGTAATGAAATACCAAACTGCTCTAAAAGTTTGTACATGGATTTGGCCAAGTCGGTTTGTAAGCTGATTATGAAAACAGATTTCACAGTGTTTTCACACTTCAACGTGATTTTAATCCATTCACAGATTAAAGGTATCTATCTGAAGATACCTTGTCTGAAAAGGGTATCACTTGAAACAGTGCTGGTACAGGCACACCAGACTTTGTAGAACTAATACTATGCAGTTGTCCTGCGTGAACCACACTGAAAAAAGAATTTCTTGTTTGCTCCACATCTAAACAGTACGAGCATGCTTACACACACTTCAGGTCACTCCACCCACTTTTACTGCCCTGCACATCTCCACCTTGGAAGTTCAGTCCTGTCACCTACCCTAGGCAGACCTTCATAATTTTAGGGAAAGGATAAGTAAACTTTAAACAACCGAAGACAACGGCACACACACACAGTAATTCACACGATTAAGCACTCATCAAAAATGTGGCATTTGTTAAAATGCAGTATCACTTCGCCTTTTCTGGAAAAAAGTATTAAAATTACAGATTGCCAGGAAGGTCAATAATTACTCTGGCAAAAATGTTCGTAATAGACATTTAATAAGCAACAAAACACTAGCGTAGGCTACTAACATTGGTAATTGTTTTAAATAGGGAGAGACAATCATCGCCTCGAGGAACCAAAATCCCAGTTGAAATACCAATAAAGGAAAAAATTTAATTTCAGTTCTGGCAGCTGATGCAACTTCAGGTAACATCTTTAGTTGCATAAACCATCTTTTGCCAGTAAATCTTCTGAAGCTCAATTTACAAACTTTCATGTCCTCCAAACACACAATACTGACAAAAGCTGGGCAAGAACATAACATACTGATGTATTACAATCTCACCACTTTCTGAAACTTTAAACAAGTCATTCAAAATCATTGAGATCTCTTTCTAAGATTATCTTATTTCATGTTTTCTATATTTAGAACTTACACTTTGAGAAAACTGCACCAGTCACACTACAGAAAACGATGTAAGAATTGTAACTAATACCTGCAGTAAAATTGAGCACAGGTTAATTTGTCACCTCATACATGATATACAGGACCTGACATCTACAAATTGTACTATTAAGAGTTTCAGGAAAATCCTTGTCCACATTTATGAAGGAAAGCCATAAAATAATTTAAACCAGGGCATTTTAAATTGGTAACAGGCAAACCCCAACATGGATCAGAGGAAAAGCCCTATTTACTTTTACTTATTCTAGTTAAATAATCGCATAATACATCTACAGAATTCTGAACTCTACATAATTTCTGGAGTAACACTATGCCTGACTTTTTGCTATCTGAGCCGTCGCACAGGCAAAATCTCATACGGAAAGGGTGTAAAACAGCGGAAAGACATTTCTTCACCATTTGTCTCGGCACCACCTTGTGTGACTTTTGAGTCAAATGGGAAAAAAGTTAAATCCCTGACCCAGCACTTCAAGCTTAAGTCCCGATGAGATACCTGCCCTGACACACGTGAAACGAGGCTGGATCAGGCTAGCTTCCTTCTCTGAATAACTAAGATTTTCCTTGATGCCTGGAAGGAAACCTGTCACTGCCTCCTTCCCAGACTTTTGCCTGAAGATCAGTCGACACTTGTAGTTCAGAGCTGACCCTTGCAACAAAAGCAACAATACTGAAGAGATCCTCCTATAACTGATAGGTCTTCTTTCGATTTAGAAACTCCCATGCAACTCTTTTCAACCTGGAGCCTGAACAAGACAATAAGCCCTTCCACTGACTGTCTGAACACCAAAATCCAACCCTCTACTCACACCTAAAATGCTACGAATTAAGAACCAAAGTACCTAATGTGGGCAGGCAGCAAACCAAAGGTAGAACCACGAGATCCTGACACCCTTGCAAGTCTCCTCCTGACTCTGAGACGCTCCTCAGCAGACTCTTTACACACGCCAGGTCTTACTTCCAGAGCCCCGCGACTACTCGGCCGCGCACACACCCACAGTCTCTTTTCAAACGCTCTCCTACGAGAATAACACAAAACGAAGCATCTCCTTAGAGCTGCGAGCCAGAGAAGGGCG
>NW_009697511.1:0-13343 GCF_000703405.1 Apaloderma vittatum | reverse complement strand
TGTAGAGAACTTCTTCCTAACATCTAACCAAAATCTACTCTGCCGTAGTTTAAAACCATCGCCTTTAGTCCTATCACTATACACCATGTATATTATTTCTAAATATATATATATTTCTAAATGAGTCCTCCTTGTGCATGGGAGATGCCTCTGACACACCGGTCTTACAGCAGGAACTTATTTTTCTGCTTTTGGAGGTTCTCAGGTCCCAAACTCTGCTGGCCTCGCCCCAAACTAAATGCTTATGCTCACTTCCCCCTTGAGGAACCTTTGACAATCCTGTTTCAGCAACCCTTCCTCCAACGCTGCAGTGAAAAAACAATAAAAAAATTAAATGGCAAAGGAAAAAAGAAACAGTGAAAGTGCAGCTCCCGCCTCCAGCTGGTGTTGAGAATGGCGTCAGTAGCCTTAACTTACCACCCACATTTCAAAAGTGAGCTACCACCACTGCCACCAGAGCTTCAGGAAACAAGTTTGTCACCTTTTACTGTCCCCTGAGGTAATGCCTGAAGCTCACCTCAGTGTTTACATCACCATAACGCTCAGAAACTGGTTTTTATTTAATTTTCTAATTGTTCCAAGCACCCTGCCAGTAGCAGCCGGACCTGTACAAGCTGCATTCAGGAAGGTGT
Organism: Apaloderma vittatum; assembly: GCF_000703405.1. Classification (NCBI taxonomy): domain Eukaryota; kingdom Metazoa; phylum Chordata; class Aves; order Trogoniformes; family Trogonidae; genus Apaloderma; species Apaloderma vittatum. The sequence goes on along the minus strand of NW_009697511.1, from coordinate 12,711 downwards.
TACAGTTCACTGGAACTGAGATTTGCATTTTTACACTTCTGGTACAATCACAATAGGAAGTTTTCACACTCACCAGAAAAAAGGTCCATAACAACTATCAGCCATAAAAATATGAAAATTTTGTTGCCTGTCCTGTTGTAACTGTTTTACACCTTACACTACCTGTTTTGTCTCACAGTGACAGGGAAAGAACTACAACCATGGCTACTAACGCTGCCAGGGAGATGCTGTTAAGCGGCGCATTTCCTGGTAAGTCCAGAGTTAATCTAATGTACTTGCCTGTCAGCTGAGCTTGCCCAGAGTAATCCAATTAGGATAATTACAAGCAGGCAGAAGTACAGTCCAGCACACTGCTGGTCCAGCCCAACATTGCAAGTTGCACAGTGCAGCTGGCCCATCAGCACGCACACCCCTCAGGGTGGAACAGACTAGAAAACAAAAATAAAAGCGCAACGACATATGCCCTTAGGAACATCAACACCTTAGCCTCTACGTTTTTATTTCTGTTCCAGGGATTATTCCAATGGCTGTGGCAGTGAGCTCCCAGGAGCACAAAGACAACCCACACGGCCAAATTCCAACCTCACAAGGTGAGGGCAAGCCCTGTTCAGAGCTCCAGAACTATCGGTGCACCACTTCACGTGCCTAAAGATGCAGGGGCTCCAACTATATTGGATGGTTCCTGTCTATAGAGAGCAGCTGAAATGGGAACTTGGCAAGGAAGTCTCTCTCATTTATCTCCCCCGCCACCCCAAAAGCAGGAATAAAAACTTTGAGGTATCAAATCGCTATCAGCTTCTCCACTTCCATCTGTAACTGGCATTCAGGAGAGGAGTTATCCCAGCATTAAGGGAAGACAGAAAATATTTGGAAAGGCTCAATTAGTTCTCACAATAATTAAGTGCCAGCTCAGCTAAATTCTCTTCCTGGACTTCAGCAGCAAAGGAGTAACCACCACTTGCCCTCCTCCTCTGTCTGAGGGAAGCATTGCATCCACAGGGCTCCCGTGCAACCCCTGAGAGCAAGACAAAAGCTGCTCTTCAAATACCAAACACACGTAATTCAACTCTCTTGAAGAATTACAGAGGAGGTACACAGGGATAAGCAGATTTAAACAAGTTTTATTCATAAACTGTTTGGGGAAAGGAAATTTACTGATATAAAAAAAAGTCAAGAAACGAACTGACTTCCTTAAAATCTGCTAAACCATTCAGGCACATTTAGAAATTCACACCATAATTACTAAGAGAACACAACTCCACGCATTTACTTAACCTGGGCTGTAATGAAGGTTGTATTTCAGAATTGTACAGAAAATGCGCTTCGGTAGCCAACTTGCAACTAGCATTACCAAATTACTAGCTACACGTTACACAAACACCTTATAATAATAATCAAAAGGTACATTATTTCTCTTTTTATACATTAACCCAGTATGATGTGTGCGGTCAAATCACAAATTATATGATTAATTTAAACAGGTTTGTAGTCAAGCTTGGATTCCAGCTTCTTAGAATCAGCCACTTTTCTAACAGCTTTCATGAAGTCTTCCTGAACTACAAAGTCATGATCGGCACGGATCGCAAACATACCTGTGAAGAATAATTTAAAAGCAAGAATAAATTGGTGCTCCACACAGCAAGAGTGCAAAGACGACAGTACAGAAAGATTCACTCAAATTCAAAGTGAAAACAGATCCAAGTTACGTTGTCTGCATAGACTTCCACATGCAGGTCTTGGATGTTGGAAGACGAGTAAACTTCAGTGAGGTCCCCCTTCTGAACTAGGTGATCACTAAGAAGAAATATGTAGTTAAACTATGAGTTTGTTTTTACTGTGTTACTCGGCCTTGCCACGTAGGCAAACCTTAAGCCCACACTGAATTCATAATGTGGGAAAAGCCTAAAATAGTAGTAACCCTTCAGTCACCCAGGTACTGTGAGACTTGGATTCTCTGCAAAAAGGTGAAAAATGGGTACCATCACTGTTTCTGGCATAGATCTGATTCTTCCAAGACCATGTGACAGATGTCACGATACCCAGCCAGCAAGTGGTGAGGGCAGCTCCAGCTCAGAAAAGGTATGGCTGGTTTTTCCCCTCCCACCACCACGAAGCTGCACTACAGAGATCTTTTATAGCAGACACGTCATGGGACAGCACCCAAATCCACGTAACTTGGTGCAGTTCCAGCTCATGTGAGGCGGGGGATGTGACCAGGCGCGCTGTCATACAAACCAGCAGATCTGTACCCATCAGCTGGACCAATGGTCACTTAAGCTGACCACAGACCCACTAAGAGACTTGTTTGTAACCTTAGAGGATGTAAAGACTCAAGTTCTGCGTGGCTGTACACGTCATAAGGAAACTTATTGGAGAAAGAAAAGAGATTTTGTTCAGGTTGGTCCGTCAAAGCTTCAGGGGCTATCACCCTGCTGCTGCTTACACTTAAGAGTCCAGACACATGTGATGTGCTGTAAAATATGCAACTGTTTTGGCATTTTGCTACTGCCCAGGTGCTAACATTTCCACTGAGTAAAAGCTACCTAGCTCTTACGAAAGGAATACAAAGAGTGAGCATCAGTGAGCAAGTGCTGTATTCCAGCAGAACATTTGCGACCTCCTGATTTTAATCCAGACAGAAGTACTGGGGCAACAGCTCAGATGTTTAGCATTAACCAAGACTTATCATATCAAAATCAAGAGTTAAAAACAATAAATAAAAATACCTGCTTCAGTACAGACATTTCTCAAGTCTGCTCCATTAAAGCCATCTGAAAGCTTCACGATTGCTTCATAATCTGCTCATAAAACATGAATGCCAGTTAGAAATAAATTAACACTTCCCATTATGGATGCCAGTGAAATATATATATATATAGCCAAAGAAACACTTTGATGTCTTGTGCAAATAAATAGCTGTCCACTAGACTGATAAACCTAATTAACTGAAATCATCAACTCTATTACCCCTTTCACTAAAACAGAGAAGTACTGCAGTCAAAAGTTTGTATTACACAATGAAATCCCAAAGTTATGAACTTGCGGTTATGAGCATCAACATGAAATGCAAGAAAAGCTACATCAAGGCAATACTCTTATTTAAATGATGTAAAATCAAAAAACTTATCTCCAAGTGATCATAACTCAGTCCCTTTCCACTTATAACAACTGCAGGCATTTAATGTCTTGATATATTAAACCTGTGCACATTTTATGCACATATATTCACTAAAAAAGTGGCTATAGTTATAGTTTCTAGAATCAGTTTCTAAAACACTGTGCCTGTTGAGCCTCCAGCAAGTTCTGATCTTTGCAAAGCTGCTTATTAAAATAATGATCAACTTCCTGCAAAACTTTTCAAAACCAGTTACCTTCTGTCTGAAAGCCAAAACAGTTGAATTCAGTGTTTTTAACTTAAGAATCAAAAAAACCCTAGAGATTAGAAACTCGACTTCATTTTAATTGCATGTAGCACGATGTGCTACAAAAACACATCTCCCTGAAACTCGAGGAAAAAAGTATGCAAGGGGACTAAGCAACATTGAACACTGCAAGATTTTTAAGTTTAGGCTCTTCAGCAAACACCAGTACCAGAGCAGGAGAATCTCATGCTGGAACGGGTCATTATCGTGGGATATTAATGCAATTCACACCTGACCGTGACGATACATTCCGGCCTTCCTTTCAGGCTCTCAAGCTGAGCATTAGTCTTCCCACATCACATTGAGAAATTGAGCCAGTACCTGATATCTCCTCTTGCTCAATGGTGGAAAGGAATGATCCTACCCTGCCTCCACTCCAGTGCCCGCAGAGATGAGAAAACGGATCAAGTACTTTACCTCAGGCTCACTATTTGCTTTGGAGCTTCTTCTCTATCTGAGACTACAGTCGCACACACACACTTTTAAGCCAACACTGCTGCTAAGAAAGGCAATCCTCATCCTTTCCGCCCTCCCCCAGCGCATTCCTGCTCCTGAGCCACCCCCTCTGTTGCGCTGCAGCTGTTTATGCAGCCAGATGGTGAACGAGATCAGTTCCACTATCCAGATCATGCCGCATGAATAGCTCATGTCAGCAGAGAGGCGGGTCACAGGGGGCTGGGAATGAGAGGCAGGTTTGTGGGGCCTTCTTGAAATAAAAGGCAGCCCACAGCGTTTTAAAAGGCAAATCCCAAGCCCGGTTTTCTTGAGGAAAGCTCTAAAACGTCACTGCTAAACTACGAGTCTGGTCAGCTTAGAGTAAGACAATCATTAAATAAACCTTCCCCATTTTATCCAATAGATACTTCTCCCTCTTATGCTCTGGAGAGCGATCGACACCAGTAACCAAAGACAAGCTTTCTTTCGGACAGCAAGGTTTCCATCATGTCATCTCCAAACTCCAAATTAAGTTTCCCCATGACTTTTAAAGGTTATTGCTTTCAGATTTACAGAAAACCAATTTTTCTTTCTTTGGGGGGTGCTAATGAAAACGCTGTTTACTTGCATTAAGCTATTCCTTTAGATTTTCAGTTCACAACTGAACTCTGAGATTTATACTGAGTTTTATATTGAGTTCTTTGCAGAAGAAACCTTAGCAATTGTTCAATCAAGATGCATTGAAAAAGAAAAAAAAGTAGAATTCCAAGAGAGGAGAAGTTGTCTGACCAGTGTGAGAGTAGGAATTAGAAGGGAAGAGTCATCCTAATGATTCACCCTCTTCACATTTTTACAAACAGAAGGAGGAAGGATATCCAGGTAGCTTCTGACTTACCTATTTCACCATGTTTAGTGATAGGACCTGCATGAATCTTCAAAATATCTAATCTGGCTTGTTCATTTGGTAGATCGATATCTAGAAAGAATTACACCTTTAATAAAAGCACAATCCCACAATTCATGTGGATAATATCCTCCTCCTTCCAGCCACTGTGAAGCAGTAACTCACGGATTTTTCTATCCAGCCTTCCAGGCCGCAGAAGCGCAGGATCCAGTGTGTCTGGTCTGTTAGTAGCCATGATCATTTTAACTCTGTGCAGAGTATCAAATCCATCCATCTGATTCAGTAACTAACACGAAAGAGAAATTTGTTTTTAAACAACGCTAAACTTTCCTAGCGTGATCTATTGTATTTATTTTCTGCGTAAGTATTTTCACTTAGATGTAAAAGTGGCCATGACAAATCAGTAAAAAAACCCAACCACTATAGGCCTTCTAATGAAGGGCCACAAGCTTCCTGCATATTCTATAAGCAATAAAGGAGAGCTGAAGAGATGCCAAAAGTGCTTTGCCCACAGAAAAAGTTCTTGACTAAAGCAGAGCTCAAACGGGAAAGACTTGGCTAAAACAATAGGGTGATGAAAACAGTGCAAGTACTAAAGGAGCCAATGGTTGGCTGACACATTTTGACTAAGTCCAGGACATTCAAATTAGACTTGGAGAACAGCCTCTAGAATACTAATACACACACACACACACAGACACTTCATTGTGAAGATTCAAAGTACTTGCTCTTTGATCACAGTGATTTAATTCTTTATGCAAGGCAGACACATTCTTTTGAACTGGGCAAGCTGTTTGCAAACACAGACTCACAAAGTTTCCCCATTAGTTTCAGAATTCTTGCCACCAGCGGTTTCAAAATTCAGTTTGCACAATGCAGCTTACCAGAGCAATTAGTAGAGGAACAAAGACAGACAAACTTTTTCTCCTCCTAGTTTTGAAAATTGAACTGTAACAGTGCTGAAATTTTACAGAGTAAGTGTCTTTGGAACTAAGAGACAAGCTCAGCTTTCCCTTTGGTAAGAAATAGGGGCCCTCCAAATCCTCAGAGAACATGCAGTAAGCAGCAGGAAAGTCAAGTCACAGTAAAAAGAGAAAATATCCCAAATAACTTTAGTAATTTTCAAGGTTTTTTCCCGATTAGTTTCCAAGTTGAATTCACACCTGAGTAATCAGGATGTGCAACTGCCTCTTGTGAAAGCAGCGTCTAGTTCACGTTTAGCTTAAGATTATTAACTCAGAAAAAGTTCTACCGAGCTAGACAATGGTGTAACAATTCATATCTGTGTTAGTATTTAATGTGGTCTGTACAGTATGTGGAGTCAGGGTTTAGACACTCACCTCCATCAGAGTCCTCTGAATTTCTCTGTCAGCTGAGGTGCCTTCAGAAAAACGGCGACCACCTGCAGCACACCAAACTTGTAAGTTAAAATAATATTACATGGAGGTAGAATTAAAGTATGTCTGAAGACAATTAGGTATCCCTTACAAACTGGGGTGGAGGAGGGCTGGCATTCAAAGAGTTAAAACACACACATTTTTAAAATGCTTTTTCATCTAGCCAAAAATATCTAGGCCAGGTACAAGTAGGCATGGTTCTAAGCTAGCTGTAAACAGCTCCAGGAGGAAGCTGAACCACTCATGCCGTTACATTTCTTCTGAACAAACGTGTGTGCCCATCCTCTTTTGCAAAAACAGGCTGCGGCTTCATGGGTACTTTTAGCACTAAAAAGAACCTCTGGCCACCCTCCAAGAGCTTACCAATAGCATCTATCTCATCCATGAAAATGATACACGGCTGATGATCTCTGGCATAATTGAACATCTCTCTGATCAGTCGTGCACTTTCACCAATGTACTTGTCCACGATCGAACTCGACACAACCTTTTGAAAGAGAGAAGACACATGGATGAAGAGACTGGAGTGCAAACAGATTAAGCATAAGTGTGAGTGCAAGAGTAAAAAATCACACTACCTTGAGGAAGTTGCAGTCAAGCTGGCTAGCAACAGCTCTGGCCAAAAGTGTTTTCCCTGTACCTGGAAAGACAAGAGACTGAAACTGTTTAACTAGTAACCCAACATCGCGCATGGAAAAAGAAGAAAGGTAAACAAAACTAAAACCAAAGAAACAAAACAAGGCTATTGCCACAGTGATGACAAAGCATTCATTATCCCTTCATAAGACTCACCAGGGGGGCCGTAGAGCAAGCAGCCTTTTGGAGGTATAATTCCCACACGCTGGAACAATTCTGGGTTCGTAAGCGGCAACTCTATTACCTGTGAAGAGACAGATAAAGGAATCAAGGCTCAGTTTGAGTTTTAAAATAGATCAGCAATCCCAGGAAGCTTTTGTGCAAAATTCAAGTTTCCTTTGCTGGTTGCCAATCCTAACTACTCCCTTTATGACGGTTGCTTAGCCTAAAAGGTCCCTCAAACTCTCATTTAGAGGATTTTCTTCATTTTAATCTCAATCCAAGCTTCTGTAATAGTAGAGATAAAATGAGTTTGACAATCAGGCTTTGGTGTTTCAAATAATCTTTCTCTGCTACTGCAAGGTGTGTGCACAGCACACAAACAATCTCTGTTACAGGCAGAGACAATTACAAAGCTGGGAAACATTTAAACAACACTTTAGAAGTTACCTTCTAGTCCAGGAAAACATGGTCTAACAGCCTGTCTCCTGATAGTCTAGGACAAACATCAGTAGGACACTTTTGTACTGAAAAATGTCACTCAGTGAAGTACCTCTCGCAGCTCTCTGATTTGTTCCGACAGCCCTCCAATCTCAGAATATGAAACATCCCCTGGATCTTCATGAGACATGTTATAAACCAATGGATCCACTTCCCTTGGCAAGTATCTGGGAAAAAAAAAAAAAAGAGTTAAGAGCAGATGTTCATCACTGTGCAAACACATTTATAAAGTTATTTTAAGAGATTTTAGGGTAAGCATGCAAATTATTTCTCCTCCCAGCTAATGGTAGCTTATTCTCCTCCCAGCCAATTTTTTTAAAAAGCTTAAAAAAAACCTGCTCAAAATGCCAAGTTGCAACCGAAGTATTTTTTTTCAAAGAACCTATTTCTTTTGAAACTATATATAACAAACACATCTTCCTACAAAGTAGCTGTCCTTATTTTAGCACTGCTTTGCAGAAAACACTTACAGACCTGATTATTCAAACCTTTATGTAACCTACACAGATCGCTATTTTCCCCCTCTACCCAAGAAGCAGCAGACCAGCCATAGAGCGGAAACCTACCTCATAATAGTCAGAGTGGTCATATCCAGAGCAACTCTCGTCCCCGGCTTCAGCTTACTTTTGTCAAGCTAGTCACAAAGAAGGTATTTCTGTTAGAACCACGCTCCAAAACAACGTCTGGTTTTAGCCAAGACATTTACTGCAGCTTATGCTCTTTGCTCCACCGCACACAAGAAGGAAACAAAGCTACGGAGCCATAAGCCGAGCAGCTTGTTTAATAAACACTATGTCCCCATCCCCGGCATTTCTGGGAATGCTTAAACTGGGAAAAAGCTTGCCCACTCTTTCATGGTGTTCAGGAGAAGCACCCAGGAGGTGGTGTGACCAATGAACTTGTTGGCTGTCCCAAAGGGATGCCAGCAAAGTTAAACCAGGCCACAGAAAGAATTTTTGTTAATCGTGGAACTGGTCTTGAACAGCAAGTCATTAACTTACCTCTGCCACTTTTGAAAATAAATACTGGTTTCTAGACAGTAAATTAATTTATTTATTTATTTACTGCCATGAATCTGACTGGATTAGTGAGCAATCTAATCCTCCCCTCTGCTCCACACAGGGCAGAACCAGCTGTTTCAGCACAAGTAAGCAATCCTCCTTTAAGGACACATGGAGCAGGCTGCTCATTCGAGTGTGAACTTGCCACCCTTTTACTGAAAGGCCTTCTCAGTTCCTGACTGACAGAAAGGGTGAATAAATGTTCCTAACCTATTTTCTCTGAGCCTTCCCTTATTTGCATATATCCAGTTATACTCCATCTCCAAAGTCAGCTGTTCCAGTTGTTATTCGTCTGCTATCAGTTACCTCAGATGCCCTCCCCCAGCAGTTTTCGGCTGCTTACTCCATGAGATTTATTTTATTTTTTTAAAACACATTCAGCAGTCCTATTCCGGCACCTCCTCTAAATTCTGCTGGAATTAGAAACTACTAACTTGTGTCTCTCACCATATCTTTAAGAAACCTGGTCTAGGAGAGCAGTCTCAATTCTGACACAACACAACCTTGAACAAAAAACATAGAGATTACCTTGACACTCTAATTTCTTCTTTTTAAAAAAAACAAAACAAAAAACACAAAACCAGGAGGTACTCAATCCACATCTGAATAATATGGAACCTATTTATGCTGAGCTTTACCAACGTGGCATCTGAACAACAGGGATTTTAACGACTGCAGACACTGCCTGAAGCTCCTATCGTCCCTGCCACGGTATTTATAAGGTCCCTTACCCACACAGTCCCTTCGGTCTCTCCTCCCTTACTGGGGTCACTAATGAGATCTCTTTCCAGCTGCCTCATCTTAAGGAATCTGTAAAAGCTTGAAATTCCATCAGATTCAATATTGCCCAACAGATTTAAGTTATTCTGCAGCAGGAAGAAAACAAAGAGAAACCACTTGACCTCGAACTCCTTAGGAAATGCACTTTAGATAGGGAAGTAATTTTGCTTCAATTGAAGCAGCGTCACTCCCCTTCCTCAGCAGCTCGGCACGGTCATAGGGACTTTGACCAAAAACTAGTTCTTCTCATCTGTGAAACACTCCATGGAAAATTGTTTGCCTTGATATTTTGAGATTTTGAAAATAATAACAGATATTTTTAATTTTTTAGTCTCTGGTATAGAATCAAGGATCTTTTAAGATCAAAGATGGTTTTTACTGAAGAATAAACTCCAAAGTAAGTGCTGCAAAATGCCAGGCTCATCCGACCACAACCTATTCCTTAGCATTTATCTCGTTTTCAACACAGAATCTCTACACCACCTCACGTGCCTCTAACGGGAATTAAGTACACTTATCTTCCAGAAAAATACTTTGTTCATTCTGGTGAAAGAAAACAGTGAGTCTGCACCTTAACACCTTGAAAAGGATGAAGCTTAAAAATACAAATTTAAAAAGCCCTTGAATACCAGTAATTCTTGCTTTTATGTAAGCAAAACCATATTGCATGGGTATGACTGAGGAAAGTCAAGGTTATCCGCATATATACTACAGGAACTAACACTTACTAGTGCCCATGTCTCTAAGAGAAGAGAAGGTCTGTCCTTACCGAGACACACACAATCCACCCACAGAGTCAGCACCAAAGGAAAACAGAATCACAGAACTGTGAAGGTTGGAAAAGACCTTTAAGTCTAGCTGTACTTACTGCCCAAGTTTTGGTCCCTGCTTACTGCAAAGCAATGTCAATCACGGGCCTTCACCGGGAATTTCTCTGACAGCGAAAACCCCTTGCCGCCCCAATTCTTCAGAGTAGAGCAGGCTCCCTTCTCTGCTGCTTGCTGGGTGCCTCTCAGCTCCTGCAGCCTCCACCCCGTCACCACGGCTGAATCACCTCAGCAGAGCTGGGTAACTTCTCTACGCTGGGAGTTCTGTTACACTTCAACTTCCACATACAAACCTTAAGCTGGGCCAGAGATTCTGGGTACTGCAAAACATTTGTATGCTGCATCCTGCAAACACATCTTCTCTCTTACGCAGAATCATTAAGAATTCAAAATTCTGTAATGAGCATCAGCTTCTCTTCAGCAAGACAAAGAAAAGCCACCTCTAACACCAATACTACACTCGTGCTCCTTTTACTGAAGGAATTTCTACTTTTCACAATTTCCCTGATATAGGAGAACATGCTACAGTTGTGGTCTGTCAAAAGATCAACTGCAGCTGCCTTTCTCCACAGTAAAGGAATCCGTTCAAGATGCACTGAGAGATCACAGCTATTAAAATATTCACACTTATTCATTTTAACTAAGTAAAATGCTGCTGCCTTCTCAGGATGCCTGATCTTTCCCTGGAGTCGCTCTTCTCTGTTCAGAGTTCAAGTTTCCTTCATCATCCTTGCTTCCATTTCTCAAAGTCAGGGATGAAAGTAATAAAAATCTAACTAGAGATACACTTTTGCTCTACCAATGGCTCAGCAGTCGCAGAATGTTTTCACCAAGTGTTGTCGTTCCCATTTAACAGGCAGCTTTGGTAATGAATCTACATGTTTGAATTGCTGTACGTGGGTCACACTCAGTGCTCAAATCAACACATCTGCAATAGGTCACTTTTTTCATAAAAATAAAAAGCAAAAAGACCCTCTAAGCGGTTGCTGCTGACTGCAGTGGATGGATGATGATGTAAACAAGATTCTCTATTAAAGGGGCTAACATCTATAGAATGTGGTGTAGATAAAGAAGTTGTTGTGTGGTGGACTAGAAGGTGCCAAGACTTTTTTAAAGACAGTTAAGGATAAATAAAAATCCCTTTAGAACAGAGTCCTTACCTCCAATAATTATTTATTGGAGTATTAATTTCACAGTAATGACCGATTTTCAGCAAATTCAAAATCAGGCAGAAAGACAGAGCTTCTACTCAATGAAATAAACACAACACAGGCAAGGCTCCAGGAAATGTTGTGGACTGCTTTATCTCTACTAGGAAGTTACCTACTACCAGCTACAAAGGGAGAGGGCAAGCAGATACCAGTATAAAATAGCCACATATACCTAACGAAAAATACCTAATCCCACTAAAGATTCAGTTTATGAAAAGCAGTGCTAATATTCAAGACCAAAGCAAACTGAATATTCACACAGAGCAGCTACCTGACGACGACAGCCGACCACATATCTTGGTCCATTTGTAGCCTTCACAATGACTGGAGAGAGATCAAAGAAAAAAATAAAATTTGAATTACGCTTTGGCGCTATCCAGGATACTGCATTTTTCTGCCAATACTCAGATCACCACTTAATTCTTTACTCCCAAAAATCTCTAGCCAGATTTTAACTACAAAACGTTATTTTCAAGATTTCAAAGAACGTAGCAGTCTGGCATACTTACATTTCTCTTCTGTTAACTGTTTAAGAACCTCGCCAACAATCTGCAGAAGAATAAATGCAATATTAGCCTCCAGGGAAATTACTTTTGCAGAACAACATTCAACCTGTTTTGGGAGATGGAAGATAGAATTTCAGAGCTGGCAGTTTTCTCCTGCTTCAAGCTGTTTGCCAGCACTTCTATTTCTTTAGCACTTCTCTGTCACTCAGGAAAAACTCTAATCCATATGCTTGGTGTGTCTGTCCCTGATGGCAAGACCTCTGTTTCTGTCAGCTGTATCACTCCTGCTTACTTTTTCTTGATATCAAAACCAGACTTAAATGTTATTGCCAATCAACTTCACCACCAGCCATCACCACCGGATGCTATGACTTCATTTCTCTTACATACCTGCCCGACACTCTGCAGGGCCTTGAGATCATTTTCTGATTTTTCATATTGCTTGGTGAGCTCTTTCAGCTGTTCCCTTACTAGAAAAGGAAAGAAACACGGGAGTTTGCTAACGTTCAACCCAACAGTAACGCAGAACCAGGCTCTTTACCAGGGGAAAAGCAGCAGGTAGACCCTGGCAGATCTGCACACCCAGTAAGTCATCCCCTTCCAAGCACAGCTGAGTCCCTACTCCAGGGCCTGCACACCCTCAGCGCACTGAAAACACTCTGAAAACTCAAGCCTGAATTTAAAACGCTCAAATTGAAGGATATCAGTACTTCTGCACGGCGCTGACACTTGTACGGGGGGCCCACCCTGCTGCCAGAGCCACGTAACAGAGGTGGTTTGCAACAGGAAAATAAAAGGCAGACAGAAAAAAAAAAACCCTGACGGGGGCACAGACCGAGGAAAGCGAGTCGCCCAGCTCCATCCGCAGGCGG
>NW_009697510.1:938-1400 GCF_000703405.1 Apaloderma vittatum | reverse complement strand
GAAAGAACTGCCCACCGTAACCAAAGATCACACTCGTGACCATCTGATGAACCTGAAAGTGTACAAGTCCATGGGACCCGATGGGATACACCCACAGGGGCTGAGGGAACTGATAGATAAGGCAGCTAAACCGCTCTCTACTATATTCCAAAAGTTATGGCAGGCCGGCGAAGTCCCCACTGACTGAAAGAGGGAAAACAGAATCCCCATTTTCAAAAGGGAAAGAAGGAGGATCTGGGGAACTATAGGCCAGTCAGTCTCACCTCCGTGCCTGGTAAGATCATGGAGCAGATCCTCCTGCAGGCAGCGCTGAGGCAGAAGAATAACGAAGAGGTGGTTAGGTACAGTCAACATGGCTTTGCCAAGGACAAATCGTGCCTGACAAAGCTGGTGGCCTTCTAAGAGAAGGTCAAAACATCAATAGACAAGGTTAGAGCAACTGATGTCGTTTACTTGGACCTG
>NW_009697510.1:0-866 GCF_000703405.1 Apaloderma vittatum | reverse complement strand
TGCAGTGGGTAAAGAACTGGCTTGATGACTGCACCCAAAGAGTGGCTGTCAATGGGCCCATGTCCAAGTGGAACCCAGGGACAAGTGGAGTCCCTCAAGGATCAGTACTGGGACCAGCCTTGTTTAACATCTTCGTCAGCACCATGGACAGTGGCCTTGAGTGCACCTTTTTGTGGCCTTACAGTATCTTAAGGGGGCTACGAGAAAGTGGGTGAGGGGCTTTTTAGGGTGTCGGGTAGTGGTAGGACTAGAGGGAATGGAGTGAAGCTAGAGATGGATCGGTTCAGACTGGACGTTAGGAAGCAGTTTTTCCTCATGAGGGTGATGAGACACTGGCACAGGTTGCCCAGAGAGGGGGTGGAAGCCCCATCCCTGGAAGTTCTTATGGCCAGGCTGGATGGGGCTCTGGGCAGCCTGATCTAATGGGAGATGTCCCATTAGAAGGCAGGGATGTTGGAACTAGATGGTCTTTAAAGTCAATTCCAACCCTGACAATTCTATGATTCTATATCCAACAACATGTGGCATCATGCTCAGTGATTAAAAACATGTGGGGAAGAAGGAGGAAAGGGGCACATTCAGAGTTGTGGAGTATCTTCCCAAACAGCCATTGTAAATAATGCTTCCCTGGAAATGGATGAAAATGTGACTGCCAATGGGAAGTAGGAAACAAATTTCTTTTTATCTTGATGTTCTCAGACAGCTTTGCTTTACCTATTAAACTGTCTTTATCTCAAATCATTGATTCTGTCATTTTATCCTTTTAGTTCTCTCCTCCTTCCCACTGGGAAGGGTGAGAAAGCGACTGTGTGGGGTTTCATGGAGAAGGCCGATAGGGGGAAGGTGAAGGGAGCAATATTTGTACA
>NW_009697509.1:24730-43834 GCF_000703405.1 Apaloderma vittatum | reverse complement strand
TCTTAATAAATGTAATTAATTTCCCCAAAACGAAGTCTGTTTTGCCCAGGACGGTAAATTAAAGTGATCTGCCTGTCCTTATCTCAAACCTCGAGCCCTTTAAAATATATTCTACTCCTGCCTAGTGGAGAAGGGGGAGTGAGAGAGCAGCTGTGTGGGTACCTGCCTGCCCGGCAGGGTCAAGCCATGACATGCATACACGGAACTCTCTAGAAATACACGTTCACAGAAGCTTTACACAGAATCCGAGCTCAAAGTCAGTTCAGGATGCTTGAGTCTAACAGCATTACTTATTTGCTTCTTTCAAAGAAGTCCATTTTTACAGAATGTAAACTCCACCTCCATACTCAGTAACTCCTTCCTCAATCCCAGAGCACTGGCACAGGCTGCCCAGGGAGGTTGTGAAGTCTCCTTCTTTGGAGACATTCAAAACCCACCTGGACACATTCCTGTGTGCCCTGCTCTAGGGGATCCTGCTCTGGCAGGGGGGTTGGACTAGATGATCTCTAGAGGTCCCTTCCAACCCTGAACATTTTGTGATTCTGTAACGAGTGGAAGGGAAGCAGTAATGCACAATTTTGTGATATGCACAAGCTGAGGAAGAAATTTAGGTAAAGTTGTGTCCTGCAAAAGGAGCTAAAAATCAACTTTCCTAAATTACTAATGTTTTTAAAAGAAAAAAGTTCTCATGACCCGTAGAAAAACAGTTCTGAAAAGATTTCCCTATAAGAACTTAATAAGGAATATAGAATGAAGAGATTTCAGAGTTTTGTCTTCTTCTAGCTTTAAAAAAATACTATAAACTCTAAGAAACTCTAAAAGTGTATGCCAACACTGTTTAAATGCCTATTTATAATTTCTAACTGATCTCAGAATAGACTTTTTGTAAAACCCAAATATTAAGTAGAGAGAGTATCTTAAGTAGCAGAGAAGTACAGGTAACACAAAGCAAGAAGGCTACATGTTATACAACTTAAGCTTTTTTTGAAGTGGAGATTTGTTCTAATTTTGACCTATAAAAAAAGTTCAGCTGTAAAAAAGCAGCCTAGTACTAATACAAGCCTAAGAAAAAAAAAATAAATCTAAAAGTTATCTATAACTAGTTATTAAAAAGATCAGCTCCTTCTCTGCTTGTTTGAAATTTCTGCTATGAACACTTACCTCCCTGTATTGATCCAAGTCTTGTACTTCATTCAAGCTATCACTGAGTGAAATGTCACTCAAACCACAAAGAACTCTGTTAATGTTTCCATCAACTACTCGTTGTTTCTGTTTTGATTGGATGACATCTCCCTCCAGCCATAACATTGCTTGCTTCCTTTAGGATACAAAACCAAATCAATTCATATCAACAAATTTGCATACACATAAAAAACCAATATGAAAACATGCTACCCTTACAGATTGCCAACATCTGAATCTTCTGTACATCTTCATTTTGAAAAAAAAAATCTAATGTCTATATATAAAAAAAAAAAAATCAAAATTTTCCTTGTTTAAAACCATCAATTACTCCCCATCCCCAAAATCACCAAGCAAGACTGTAGTCATCACAGACATATTACAAGTAATAAAGCTTCATTTTACAAAGCCCTAAATATATTAATTTATTGCTACAATATGCATGGGCTAAGCAGGCTTTTGTTGACGAGACTGCATTACTTCTCGATACAGAAGTTTGCTAGTGCCATCTGAGAAGACCCTATTTATTAACTATCATTGTAGCAAAATTCCTATACTGAACAAAAACCAAAACATAAACAAACAAAAAAAGAATTAAATTGGTATATTGTTTCACTGAAAGCTCTTCTTTGCTTGAAAACAAAATATTACAAATATTATGACAAAGCTTAAGAACCAGGCAGTCTGAGCTAATTGCCTAGATCTGCTCAATAATAAATGGGAAAGGTAAGCACTTCCAGAAAGATTTCATTTTGTCCCAAGAAAACATCAGGGGAAAGAAGAGAAGGGGTAGCAGGGGCAGAGGGAGCACCACATATTCCACCAAACTCAAGTAGCCTTGAAATCCTTGAAGATTAATTGCACACACAGTACCAAACTGATTTGGTACATACGTGGGTGGCAGAGTCTTCACTAGAGTACTACTCAAACCTCCCTTATTAAACCTCAAAGAACCTCAGGATGAATATCAGGAGATCAAATTTGAAAGATTTTACCTTTTTGTTACCTGCAACCTTGCAGCCCTGAGGGCAAGATATTTTATACTACAATAATGCAACTGATGTTGGCTCCTTCTTTCTCAATCCCATTTTGACATTATTGGTAATGTTACTTGAATTTTGTCCATTTGTTACAACAGGTATCTATTGTCATTAGGACAACAG
The DNA here is from genome assembly GCF_000703405.1 of Apaloderma vittatum. Classification (NCBI taxonomy): domain Eukaryota; kingdom Metazoa; phylum Chordata; class Aves; order Trogoniformes; family Trogonidae; genus Apaloderma; species Apaloderma vittatum. The sequence goes on along the minus strand of NW_009697509.1, from coordinate 41,489 downwards.
AAAACTCTTACTGAACAATTCTACAGCTCTTAGCTATGAATAATAATGCCATAATAGGCTATATATAAAGTATAGAAAGTGTATCCTAAGTCAATATTTTAATAAATCCTTATTGATGATTTTGTCTACATCTGGACTTCAACACTTTCAACACATTTGTCCAACCCCTAAATCCTCCAGAACACAAGCATGCAGAGTCTTGCAACCCTCTGCCTCTTAAGGTGACAAAAAGCATGACATTCCAGAGAAGATTCCTACTAAGCTTTATTTCAGTCTCAAATTAACTAACCTTAAATATATTGCAACAGGCAGAATACAGGGCATCAGTAGACAGAAAGTAAATCCTAGAAGCAGTGCAAGATGGATAAGGATGTAGAAGGAGCAGCTGATTCTTAGAAGCAAAGAAGGTATATACATACTCTTCCAAGAAGTGTTGTTGGGGTCCTATAATAGAGCCTGGTCGACATATTCTTATCCAAGCAATGGCTTCAGCATGTGTGAACTTATAGTGTTTCATTATGTAGCAGGCAATCAGTGTTCCTGTTCTCCCCAGGCCAGCTACGGAAACACAAATACCAACATTCACATAAGAAGTCACAAGCGTTTCTTAATTATCAGATTAAAGTATGAGATATGAGGAGACTTCCTTGCAATGTTATTCACCAGCTTAATATTTGAAGAAAGAATTTCTGAGTCAGTATCCCATTTATCACATACTTGGATTTCAAAGCTATAGATACAAGAAGAAATATATCATACTTATAAAAAGTTAACAGTGTTTATAAGAACGCCTGCAACAATGAGCACTCCTGGTACTAGTACAATTCTATTTTGAAACTTTTTTTTTTTAAAAAGGATTATATTTTTTAAAAAAGCTGTGACCAAGCTGGATACAAATTTATTATTTATAAAACCAGTAAAAAACATAATCAAAGTACTTTTGAGATGTCAACACACACACACTTTACACATCAAGGTTTAAATATATGCAAATACACGTACACATCAGAACAGATAGCAGCATGTAGCTTCTCAGCCAGTTGCCTTTCCTTCTTGAATCGGTTCTGCTATGAAATCAACCTATAAATCTGTTCACTGCTATCTGTATGAACAGCAATGAAAGTTGACCAGCATATAATTTTATATATCAATAGCTTAAAATAATTTAACCCATTGCCCCTCAAATCACAAACTAATATTGGTTTTCAGGAAAGAGACTAAAAAAGTAGCTCTTACTATCAGACATATCTCTACCTATACAGTAAGAACTAATCACTTTCTAGCCGTGTGTCTTATCTACTAGCAAAGGGTCTCTCCCCATTTAAACCTTATTTTCCTGTAAACACCATATCTGCAATTCAGTCTCACGGTGGCCAGTCATTGTTTATGCATCAACAATTATCTGAATGGAAACTAAGCAGCCAGACAGCCTTGCTGACAATTCTATACACGACTACAAGTTCTTTACATGAAACCAATAACTAGAACTTGCTATGTCTTTTTTGAAAGTTAAGATGATTCAGGTAAATGGAAGAAGGTTCAAGTTCAGAAATAGAGATACTCCTCAACTGTATTTTGGAAGACTAGCTCTGAAGAATCATTTTAAAAGGGGAAGTATTGTTAGAGAGTTTGGGGCTTGGGTTTTCCCTTTTCATTTGCGTGCATTTGTGATGGTTTTTCTCTGCTTGTTTCTTTTTGAAATGCAAAAGGAATTCAACATGCAAATAAATAACTAAGAGCTGTACTACACTAAATGTACATCTGAGTAAGAAAACGGTCTCTGAAAATTTCACATAACATCTACAAACTGCATATATCACTAAGACTTCAGTTCTTTAAGTTCCCAGTAATGTACAAACTTTCCATAGCAACACCTTGCATTAAACCATTCTATAACTTCTGGGACAATTTCCCATGTGGGAGCTGTGCTTGGAATACTTCTGCAATAAGAATACAAGAAAGCTACAGACAAAATACTAACTCTGAGTTAACCATTGATTTAACTTAGTATAGGCTTCTTTAGAAAGAAGAGGGAAAAAAAAAAGAGATTATTATTAATAACAGTCAGATGAAAGACCAAAAATCCTTCAGTTCAGCAAGCAGGTATCTAAGTCACTAGAAAAGTGTACTGTTTTACTTCAGCACTTAAGTCTGGAAAATAACAGTGTACTGCTAATCAAGAGTTTGTGGTCTCCATTTAGTCGATTAGCAGATGTCCACCTTTTTATTGCCAGAATTTCTGAGTTCTAGTCGCAGTAACAACTTGTTAGCAAATAAGCTTATTTGTCTTTGGTACGCAAGTTTATTGTTCATGGAAGGATTATGAATAGCACTATTCTTGTTTCCAGTCAGAAGGATATCAGTCTCCACAATATCCTTACACAACTCTAAACATACACCAAGACAAACCCTTCAAAGCCTTTGTTCATCATTTCTGATTAGGCATGTTTTGCCTGTTTTCTAGCCGATTTGCTGAAATAAGCGGGTTTGAAATGCTGGCATCACAATAACTCTAACTTGAAATGTGGAAGTCATGCTCCACAGAAAAACACAGAACAGTTCAAAAGCACAAAGAAAACCTTTCGGGGTTTTTTTCGGCATTTCTTAGCCAATTACCATAACGCTGTGAAAGCATAATGCAAAACAGAAATCTCCAACAACTAAAACTCATGCCTTCAAATGATATTAAGAAAAAACAAAACAATGAACAATAGATTGTCAGTCACTTTAACTAGTAGTGTAGGGTGCAAGAACTTAATATGCACATGAAAATAACAAATACTTGTCATATATTTACTCAAGTATCATAAAGCAACATTACTTCCATAATCAAAAAGTGGTTTTTTAAGATGTTTTATTTCTAGAATAAACTCTGTGGATTTATACTTATTTTGAACTTCATTCAGTAATAAGTGAGTGCACATACCTTTACAATGTACAGCAATAGCACCATCAGCGTTTTCACAGATGTTCAGGAACCTGTGAACTATACTGTCACTCGGCGTGCTTCCATCTATGAAGAACAGGTCATAATGCTCAAAACCAGCATCAGTAAAGCGTTTTGCCTCATAAATTTTTTTATTTAGTCTTATGATTGATGTGACATTATGTTTCTTGAAATAAGGAAAGTAGGCTTCAGGTGCATGAAGAGGATAACCTATAAAAAAAAAATCACTTAGAATCATAGATAAATTTCAAAGTCCTACTAATGAAAATTGCCATCAAAATCTTTTTGAACATGCTAATACTGAAAATGCTTTGGTATTTTATTCAGAACATGTTAAGTGGTATAAAAAATGTCCACGAAACGCTCATAAAGACCACTATAATTAAAGAAAGGATCAGAAAAAAAGAGCACATAATATACATGAAACACTGCTGTCTCCTTTTTAGTCCACTCTTGTCCAAAAGTCAGGGTTCATACATAAAGCTAGGCACATATATAAATTCAGCATTTCAGAACAGCTTTCTATCTATACTCAGAGAATGGGAACATGCTTTAAGAGCAAACACCACGCTGATGAGGAAAACAGATTGGTGATCTGTACTATGGACAAGAGGAACAGTCAAAGGATAAACCACAGCACCAGAAGCATTCTTTCCCTGCTCCAAAGTTAAAAAACTTTAGTGCCTTAGTTGAGAAACAAAAGGCTCCTCCAGATGAAGACGGAGTGGCAGGAATGGAGGTCAAAAACCAACCACACCACCACTGCCTGGGACACTTTCACCAAACAGATGTTCTCTGTTGAAGAGGGGGTGAGGGAGTGTGTGCACATGATCACGTGCCTAGAGAATGTAGGACTTAATTATTAATGGAGAATAAAGTCTTATAAACAAAAGACAGAAACAACATAGCTGCCACAAAAATCAGTTACTGAACCAATTCACTGGTTTATCTCCAGAATTTTTATTCCTGTTCAAATAAAGTCCAAAAAGCTTTGTCACAAAACACAGGTCATTTTGCCAAGTCACATAGACATTAGTAAATGCAATTAAGAGTCACAACAGTGCGGTGCTGATAATGTCAAGGTCACAAGTTCGATCCCCGTTCGGTCCCCATGTGTTGCCTGATCTAGCTGAGAGGCGTCCCTGCCCATGACAGGGAGGTTGGATTAAATGATCTCCAAGGTCCCTTCCAGCCTAGGCCAGTCTATGATAACGAGGAAAATGCAGCTTGGTAATGTGTACTTACATTCACCTGTGTGAGGCTTATTTATAGCCTCCTAACTGGATTTTAAGCATTAGCCTTAATTTAGTAATTTTGAGTTACACACATTAAAAATAAAACACAGGTTTTCCAAATTCCATGGACCTATTTAAACAATTTTTGAAAGAAAAAATTAAGAAGAGACTGTAACAGTGACTTGGGAAGAAACCCAAACCAACCTAAATATTTTCTCCCTGGATTTTGTTCAGTAGACACTACACAATTAGCAGCATTCTAGAAATAAAAGAAACATGAGAGCACAGAAGTAGAAAAATCTCCCCCCAAAACCCAAAGCAACAAAAACTGGGGATATTCAGAAAACATGCTCACATAAACAAAATGACATGGCACAAAGAATAAGGTAAAATTCAGAAAAAAATATCTGACTGTAGTTTTTAAATGACTGATTTTCATTTCAGCTGGACCAAATCTCTACTTTCCCTCTGTTGGTCAAGTTTCTCTTTTTTTATTCCATTACAATCACACAAGTTCTTCCCATTATCCCAAGAATCTTCAGTGGTCAATGCAAGCTTCTTTTTAAAGTCTTTCCTGGCTTTTGTTACAGAACTCTTAATACGGTCTCCTTTGCTTTATGCAACTCACCTTAACTCTGCATACTTATCGTATCAGGTGTCAGTTCCAGGAGAAAACGGGCTTGAATTTTTAAGGCACTTTGTCTCGGAATGAAAGTCACCAACTGTTAGAAGAATAGGAATTCCTCTAGCAAAGAAGAACCCCAAAACCTCTGGAATTAAGCTCTATGATCGGATATAAAATATTCACTGTATGATTACTTGTGAAGATGAAAATTAATCTATAAACTTCTATTATCTTCTGCTCATGTGCTGTGACTAATATGCTGGGAAGAATAAGATCATAGAACAGCATTAAAATTTACACCATACCATTTTCAAGTTTGCTTTTTGGGTGTGGTCCACTAAACGCTAAAAATTTTCCTGGAACAATCCAGTTGAAATCACCATTTTCCACTCGCTATAAAAATTTCAGAAAAGAAAGAAAAGCATTTTAATATCTGTACATACAACATTAAAAAATTACACAAGATTTTATTTTACTTTTTACTATGTTCTTGCTGCATTAACACAAAACACTTCAAATGTAATTAGACAGCTTACCTATATGGTATAAACTAACTCACCATAAGCTGCTTCTCAGAAATTTCTTAATAAAATGAAACACAAAAAAAAAGTCTTCCAAAAAAGCAGAAAGACCTTGCATCTAAGATTTTTCTCCCTTGAAGGGTTCTGTGTTTTAAAGACACCTACTTTTAACAAGACCATCAAACATCCTTGTGTGTTTTAGTCAAGTATGGAAAAATGCTTCCCTGTGAGGCATTGGCTAAAAACCACAATTCACAGAGGACAAATTAAAAACCAATTAGCCTTCAAAAACAATTATCCTTTCCCTGTACAAATTGAAATTTCCATATTGGCATAAGCCCTGACAAGGCAGTAATCATAGAAACAAAGTATAAAACAAATAAATAGACTAAATTAAAAAAAACTTTCAAACTGTGGCATTTTACATTTGTTGCTCACCTTCAAATGAAAACCTTGAAAAGGTTCTGCAAATTCTGTCTGTGCCAAAATTAGAAGCTTTCTTGGAAATACATAACTAAGTTCAAAACTGCCTTTTTTTTTTTTTTAATTGAAGAGTGCTCATTCCTCATTTGGCGATGCAGTTATTCTCAGCATGACTTTTAAGGACACGGCATTCAGTTCCACTGCATTATTAAGCTGGTGTTTTTAGCTCTCAGCTCATCAAAACATCATAATGAGTGAAAGGTTCTGATAATGGACATTACTGGAATCAATTCACCGCCTGTTTGCTTAGCTAAGCCCATTAGGCTTGCTCCAAACATCCTCCCACAGTGCAAACCCCTGTAAGTTCACAAGGTTGCGTAAGGACCTGTGAACTGATCTTACAGCCAAGTCAGGGCCCTCGCCCCCCCCGACCTGTAGCATGGGCTGCAATCTCAGCATTGTAGCACCTCTATGCCCTTCAAGAAAGAAGTCCTGTTCAGTAAAAGTATATGTATATTTATATCACCAGTTTTATTTGTGAAGTAGTTCTTTACAGGTAAATGGGTCCTTGTGAATAATTTGAATTTTAACCAATTAGAATTAGACATATGTATACATGTGCACTCAACGTTGCATGCAAAAAACATTATTAAAAGAGAGTACATGAGCATTTTACATCTAGTACAAAAGGGGAATTAACTGCCTTGATAATACAATGAGATTCAAGGACTATAAACATGAAATAGAATTTCCTTTAGCCTGCTCCCTTTAAGTCTTATGCAACTTTTCCCAACATAACTACACACATGAAGACCTAACATAGCAAAAACCTGGAACACTTAGTTTTAGAAATATAGCACAGGACACATCTAAACATACAAAGCTGACCATGATGCATAAAATAATAAAGACATACCAAAAATGGGACAAAAAAAAATAAGGATGCTTCCAAGTTCTTGCTCCTTAGACTCAGGGAGCAGGCAGCATGTTTTCAATATCATTCACACATACACGCTTTCCACAAACTAAGATAATGTTAAGCATTAAACAAGATAATGGGATAGCTTTAGTCAATTACTGTAACGCTTTCTCAAACTAATCATGTGGAACATTACAGTACACAGAGATCCTGCTAGAAATGCTTTCAAGTTGTGTGAATAGCTGTATGTTACACCACGGCTATCCCAGCCAACACCTACTGCAAAGACATGTGTTGTAAGCTAAGTTTCTCCACTGTTTACTCCTTTCCTGTCTATACCCTTTCTCGAACATTCATGAAGCATTCCCTGTAGCTGCATTTCAGATGGGTACCAAGTCACCCATATCCTTTTGTTCGTAAAACAAGAGTTATTTCTCAAATGTTACAAAGGTTAAAGAAAAGCAATCACATCTAGAACTTTTCTTATATTGGGAATATTCAACTTAAAATAAATTTCAAAATGGACATTTTCAGACTAAGCAAATCTATTCTCATTATTTCCATGTTCACTGAAAATTGCAACAGATGGGCTGGGGGGAAGAATACTGGCTACAATGAAGCAACACAACTCTAAAAAGAGAGTTTAGTATGTATTCAAATGCTCAATACACCTCTAGTTTATATACCTGTCTTTCTCCTTTACCAATGCAACTGCAGGAACTTCAGGGACCAAAGGCAAAGTCCAATGGTTGTCACTGTCTTCAATAAAAACCCCTTCCCCTCCCTTAAGTGTGGGAAAAGGCAGACAAAGATCACGCAAGTGTTCAGGAGCACAGGTATGCACACCTGCTGTGCCTGCTCCTCTGTACACAGCCCAGCTCACAGGTGCCACACAGGCATATTTAAAGGTTCTCTGCAGCAATATAGCTGGAAAAGCTGTGACTAGGTGTCTAAGTTACCAAGCCCTAGAAGCATCTAGAGTCATCCAGAGTAACTATTCTTAAGTTCTAAGAAGGCTGGCAGAACAATGAACGACATCTGTTAGCTTTGTGGGACTCGGTTAGGGAAACGTTTTCCTGTATTTTCATTATTATAATCCCCATATAATGCATCCTCGCTAAAAAAGCTCAAAGTGTGCTTAATATGTGTCTATAAAAATCTGTCATATATTTAGGACTAACAGCATCTCAAGAAGCAGCTCAACAAGTACTGAAAGAAAGAACAGATTGTGTGGGTCAGCTGAAAGACCTTGGATTGTGTCTGGGGGAAGCTGGCAAAGCACGAAAGCGGCCCCACAGCCCAGGAAGGCTACGAGAGCAGACGGTGGTGATGCCCTCAGACCACAGGGACATTCGTCCTGCATGTTCTTCACCTACAGCACACAGGTCTGGACATACATACCTTACATATGAACATTGGGTTTTACTTGGATTAAAATGTGTTTCCACTATGTTTTAACTTGTGGGATACTCTATATTCTAACTTATTTCAAATAAACCAAACACACTCAACTCATTTTTAAATGTACAAACCTCATAGTGTTCATATTCATCCACATCAAATGTCTTAAAGTCAAAAAATCCATGCTGCAAAGCCTAAAAGGCAACGAGGTGTCAGTTTTCGTTGAAATACGATATATAATCTCGTTTTATAATAGTCTTTTTGAGAATCAAAACTAAATCACTAGATGTTTGTGCTTTTTGCTTATTGAAGCCTCTGCATTAAGACAACATACATTTTGCACAGATTAACAACACAGACAACAACAATTCCAACAATGTCACTAAAGCATGTCAGACTCATTATTTCCCCTTCAAAGACATTACAATGGGACATAATATTGTTGCATATCACTTAAATCGTAAAACTGATTCTCCTCACCCCACTATGTATGACTTTTTTCTGTAAGGCAGACGACAAATTAAAAAGCAATTCCCTTTTTGTCATATATTCACTCAATGATTTCTATGCTGAACACATTTTCATGCATTTGGACATAATACAGGACATTAGGATTTTATTGGTTTTCTGCACTTAATATGATATTCCAATTATATCACCATAATACCCAGACAAAATAGCATATGCAGAACACTATGTAAAACTCATGTATTATTATTTGCTTTTAATACATATTCCGCCGATAGAAAAAAGTTCACTAGACTACATCAGATTGCATTTAGCATAAGGCTGGAAAAAATATCAGCTTTGTGTTTTTGTTTGTTTTTTTTTATTACAGGATTGAAAGAAGTCAAGTTTTGTATTTATTTACTGTACTATAATTAATCATGCCAATTTTGTACTTAATATTTGTGTACAATAGCATATTAAAATTCTATGAATATGAAATTCATAGCCCAAATTTCTTCCAAGGCATAGGTGGAAGACAGTACTGCAGTATATATTTTTACTGAATTCTGAGAACTATAGATATTACACAACATTCTGGGATTAAGGTGTGATAAACACACTGCAGACCTATGATTTAGAAACCAAAAATCGGTCTGCAATTATTTACTACATACAGAACACAATTTTTAGACAAAACAACAACTTCATTATAGATAGTGTAGGCTCATTTGGACCATGATGAAACCTAAGATACAGAGAGCTTCGTCTGAACAGCTGATTTTGAAAAATATATTTCATTTAAGCATGGTTGGCTGCCCTTTAGAATTTGTACACCCTCTGAACTACGTGTATGTGATATATGTGCACATAAACACCAAATTTACTCAAGTAGATGAAGATTTTATGTTAGATTAAGGCATACAATTTCTTCTCTAAGTATTTTACCTCTGTAGGTGAACGGGACAAAATTCAATAATAAATTTTACGGGAACAAAGGAGGAAAATCTGATTCTCAAGGTCTTTTGACATGTTTGTTGCAGATAAATTACAGTGATTGCACTGACTGCTTCACAGAGCTTCAGAATCTGTACAATGCCACACAAATTAGAGTCTTGCTGTTAGCTGACAGCTCCTTTCCCACCTCCACAGAACTAAAAATATTAAGCTTGATCTCTCTTTTTTCAAATTTTAAGAAACACTTGGTTTGTCATACTTTTAAGAATTACAAATCATCTATAAAATGTCTGTACAGAACTGTTTATATAGCGCTCTCCCTTCATCAAAATGACTAGGAAATAACAAAATTTAATCACAAGGTTGCCAATTAAAATATGACACAACCTTTTTTTTTGAAAATCAGTACTGCATCTTAATAGTCCTCAGAACCAGGACTGTTGAAAGTGACATGTCAAAATGCTCGTAAGATAGATTATTTTTCATTCTTTTTAAACAATTCAATGAAGATTAGTGTCAAACACTGAACCCAAGTGTTTTGGGGTAAAGTTCATGCAAGTACGTGCAAAAACTGCTCAGATTAAATCACAGTATACCTCTGTGTCTGCCTCACTTGATTTTACCAACCTAAGTTATTTCCCTTTACCAACATTTATGAACTATCTCTCAGCAGACATAGTGCACGGCCTTGCACTGTCAAGAACTGCCTCCAGCCAGGCTGGGAACGTCTGCAAGTTCCGATCCACATGGTGAAGTTCGGAAAGCTGCCAAAGGCCACCTCGGGCACCAGATAAAATTGTAACCTTGTTCCACTGTCACTACTCAAACACAGTCCTCAGTAACTTAGGCTTCATGACAACATACTCCTCATTGAAATCAGATTTTCTGGCATATTTTAACAGTATTTTCCCTCATGTTTTAAATGTCAATTTAAATCTGTTTTGCCAAGGAAAAATGTTATTACCTTATTTATTCCCTGTAAACAGTCCAAGATGGTAAGATTGTATGTGCAGTTCCCAAACGAAGCATCCCTACAAATGTAATACAAATGAATTTAATATACACAGAACTATTTCAAGAACTTGGGGAAAGGCAGCACACAACAGAAAATATTTAAGTTATTCAATTCCCTCCAAGAACTCTGAATTAAAGTTCAAAGATGACTTTTTAGAAGCTTTTTTGTCCTGAAGCACGATGTAGCTCAGTGTAAATGCAGTTAGATAATGCAAATAGAAGTGCATTTTTTACCTCAGCTAGCTACATGCCCTTTACAAAATGATTTATGCTGTTCTGGAACAGGAAGCTTAGCATCCTCTCACAATTGTGTAAGGATAGTAGCAAATACAGCAAAATTTGCTTTAACCATTATTTAAGTCTTAATTAAGTTACAGTGTGTAACAAGAAAAGTTTGATTTCATTTACAGGCTCCCATGTTGATGCCTGATTACAGATGCAATTAAAAATTATCCCGATATAGCCCAATTTAAAACTACTTAACCTCAGTTCTGCCACTATGAAAATAGCGACTTCTCTTCATAAGATGTCGGGATAACACAAAGCAAAACATATTCAAGCAGTAATAGACACCAACATAAAAACAAATAATTCCACCAAAAAACTAACAGCAACAAACGCATTGTGGAAGAAAGTGCTTCTCAAAATGTGCTTCAGATCAGTTTGCATTTTAGCAAAATTCTGCCTGGGCAGATTATTTCCTAATCACTCAAAGAAATGTTCTATAGTTTTGCTCTAAGTTATTTTATCCAAAGTGCTAAAAAATGCAGTTTATGAGAATAGCAAAATTTTAGATTTCAGCCACATGCATCTTTATTCTAATTGATTCAAAATATCAGTCTTTCACTGAAAACTTTCCTTTTCTGATGGCCTACTGCTACAAATATTATGAAAAATGTTGACATGCTCTTTCCACCACAAATACTTCAAGAATAGAATATTTTTATCCAATTTTAAGAGTAGAGTATAGCAGCTTTGAGCAAGCAGTATTCATAAAAAAAATGTTTAAGAGTATTAAAAGCTACAATTTTGGCAGTGTCATATTACAGGCAGGCTACTCTAGAAAAGCTTTCAGGTTATTAGGTTATTAAAAAATACTTAGCACGGGAAATTTGAAGTGTGAATAAACCTTCAATATCAAATCCAACAAATAAGTTTTTCAAAATGAAAAGCCATGCAGTATTTTCATTACATTAGATAAGCAGGACACATGAAAGCTGTGAAACAAACTTTACAGACAATACATTTTTGACAGAGCAAAGTTGGATAACAAAACATTTTAGTACAAAAGCATTTTAGCAAGCAAAAAGGAATTCTGAGAAAAAAATGTTAAGGCTCCAGTGGGAACACGTACACAGAAAAATCTTCAAAAGTTGTAAAAGTTTTCCAAATGGGCTGACAGAAATAACAAAACCTAAAACAACGCAAAGCACAAAATCAAGTATTTAGAGAAGTACGAATGGAAGGTATTGTAAGAGACACACTCTATATTACGTGTTCTTTTGCTAGAGCAAGAGTACAGTTTTTATTTTATCTATATGTATATATCTACTTCTTCAATTGGCAGGGCATCTGATTTACGTCCTGCAGTACATAAATACAAGAGTGGGGGGAAAACGCCACGTAATCTCTAATCCAGTAATAAGAAGTGCTACGAGAGTGAGAGAGAGAAGGGAGAGGGAGAGAGGATATTGAACTTGACCTAGATGTCCAAGATAAGCCTCTCTCCGTTCCAGGTGTACGGTATTCTCAGCCACAGCTCCCCCAGACAGCTACTGCCCGTGGAGCACACAGGGATGCCGGCAGCTCACAGCCACTGCCTAGGTCATCCACGCCACGTTGTTATTTTAGTACTTCCAATCCTTTTCAGAGTAAATCCAGGGGTGTGTATATAGGTATTTTCTATCTACAGGTAGTAAATTTTAGGTGTAAGAGCAAAGAAATTCAGCTGGCAGAAGTTTTACACATAATCCACGAGGACTCTTCTTGCAGGATCCATTGCTACAGTAAGGCAATACCTGAAGTCCAGGCAAGATAAGTGCCTGGGGATGCAGTAGCAGGAGATGAAACTCAAGTCACGACTTACAGAACACACAGCAAGCAACACAATCCACCTTACAGAGCATTATATTATATTATATATACTTATACATACAGAGCATCAGCTGTATAGCAGTAGATCCATCAGCATGCAGTTTCTTTCTACAGCCACATTTCAAAACTTTCAGAGTGATAATTAATAATACTAATTTTAGCTTGCATAAAATGCAACAGATTCTGAATCGGCCACACATGCAAACACTAATAGTTACGAGGAAGAGCCCTGTAAAGAAAAAATACCTTTACCACCCTTAAAGAAATATATTTTAAATGAGATTACAATTACTTCCAGACATCCTTCCTATTTCAACTTTATCCTCTCTGGTTTTTGTTCACAGTCGGCATCCTATCCTACAGAAAATTAATGCATGTGCTTATGTTTAAAACAGTAGTAATTTTTAACTTACTGGAACTACTATGTCTTTACAAAAGCATTTAGTTTTTTTTTACTGGTAGAAACCAAGTTATTTGGATTTCAAATGTTATACCTCTTTGTTCAAGTCAGAAGTCTGTGTTTAAAAAAGCACAGAAGAGAAAGACCTCATTGCATATCGGAATAATGGAACAGAGCACATACAGACCTCTCTTGATCACATTTCATTACAGTGTTCTTCATCTTTTATGGCCAAATGTACAACCACCTGGATTTTCAAACAGCGTTTTTCCAACCATTATCTGATAGTACTCTACTTGCTTTCAAAAGGAGAAAAATGTGAATATTTGAGATACAGATGTAGTATGAATCTGAGCTGGCATTACAGAGCTCCAAATCCCACATCCGATTTCACAGTTATTGTAGCTGACCTCAATACTGTACAACGCTTTCCCTTTCGCCAAATCTCTAAACACAGTCAGTAACTAAATAATTTGTTTCCCCAGCACTTGCCAATAAAGAAACAAAAGCTAAAAGCTACAAACTAATATCTAGGCACTAAAATTCATGTCAAATCTAGAGACTGAACACAATAATATTAAAATACGTTTTCTCTCCTTATGATAAAGTCAATACAAAGTAGTTGGAGGTAAAAATCAAAAACTTAGTTTCACAGGAGCAAACTGGTATTTATGATGATTTAAAATGGTTTCAGCAACGTTTTCTTAAATGGGAGTGACAAGATATAGTACAAGATCCTCAAGAGAGTAGAGTGTCACCAAGTGACAGTGAATCAGTCAAAAATAAGATGAAAGTGTCTCAAAGACAGTAGTGCTTTATCCTCCTGCTTTGTCTTTACTTTTTCTATTACAAAAACAAATAAAAAAGATTCCATGTATTTTATAAGAGGAGTATTCTGATTTCCTTCCACCCCTGAACAATATTCGCTGAAGCTGTCTTTAAGCGAAATACGAGCTGAAGATCTAAGCCGATTAAGGTTTTTGAGGTCACTGAGCTAGATGAAAGTACATCAGTTTCCCAGGGATCACTTCATGTAAATATACCTCACTTCTCCCTAAAGGATCTGACAATCCTGCAGCTTCTACCTATTGAAAAGTTGTCTCTTTTTCTTCCAAATAGAAGACACTTCAAATATCAAATTAACAACTTGTTAAATACTCTACCCATAACACTTAACTGATCCATCTCTCACTGACTTCTTGCACTCAAAACTATTCAGAGATGACCTGTACTACAGAAGTTACATAATCCAAGTTCCAGCCTCTAAGAATAAACTCAAGTCAGTAAGTACTGAATACCAATGATTAATATCTTTAATTATTTCCTTCTTAGACCTTAGGATAGGAAGGAAGAGGTAAGATATTTGGGTTGTGTTTTCCCGTGTATGTAACAGTCCTTTCAGCCTTTTTCAAGATACTGAAGATGTGGAAGGAGTGCAAGCTTTTTCGTAGCACTAACTTCTTTCTTCACACTTTAGCACAAAGACAAGCAGACACACTCCTTACAGCAGGGCTACTGCTTCCAGCACAGGGTCATTTCCTTGAGCCTCTGTATCATGCTATATTTTACACCAAAGATGTCTCAAATGTCTTAGAAAGGACAAAGAGAGAAAAATGATCTTGAAGGCCTTGGAAAACCAGGGAAGAAGGAATAAATGGTTTATTCCCCGCTCCCAGCTAATTTAGATTGTTCCACTGCAGGCCATCATCAGATCTACTTGCCCTTCTCTCAGCCCCAGTAATTCTTAAGCTCCTTAAGTATCTATTCCAGCCTCTTCCTATGAATTCAACTCCCAAATATCCCCATGCTATCAGGCTCCCCATTTCTCACCTAGCCTCCCATCTTGTCAGAATCCTCCAACTTATTTCCTCACTCCTCTGTGTCACCTCCTGTACAGCTAGACTGCACAGTCTTCTTTCCTAGCAGGACAAACTGTACCACAGGTAACAGAATCTGCTTAGGCTCTAATCCAGTGCCAAGACCTGAGACAGTTCAAAGAAACTCCAAAAGAAACTTAAATGTCATGGGACTGGAAAGCAGTTAAGAATGGACGCTCAAGAAATCAGGAAGTTTAGCTTTTCTAGCAAAACACCTCATAACATTATATTCCTTCTAGAAACACAAGGCTCTGCTCAAGAAGACTGCCTCCCTCCCATCCTCTAAAATAGCTGAAGCTTTGTATTAAAAAATACCAAAAGCGACAGAAGCACTACAGAAAACCCATGACAAAAACCCCACAACCTCCCCCAAAAGCTTTCAGTTTAGCCAATTATTTATCTCGCAGCAACCCAGGGCTTGAAACACATGGACAAAGAGTGCAGAGGAGTTACATTTCAGCAGACTGCCTACTCTCTCCATTTACTGCCCTCTTCTTCTGAGGGAGACAAACAGAATGAAGCTATTACACTCTTGTGATCAGTTTGAAAAGCCAGACTGCAACAGCTGAGTCACCCCTTCGCTGGACATTGACTTCTCCAGTTTTTTCACAGTTTTTTCTTACCTGGGAAACATAGAATCATAGAACAATTCAGGTTGGAAAAGACCCTTGGGATCATCGAGTCCAACCATTGACCCTACACTACAAGTTCACCCCTAAACCATGTCACCCAACACCACATCTAAGCGACACTTTAACATACATGAAATGCTCTTTGAATATAGAAAAAGTTATCTACAGAAAATCCTGCTGTTTCTTTTATTTTTTGATCCCTCCTTTGGTGATCCCAGAGAAGCTATTTTGGAACAGAATTTTATGAATTCAAACTCATGAGAATTTGCTTTAAATAATTATTTAATACCCAAAATGAAACAGTTTTATGTTATTAAATTTGTTACTATGGTTCTTATCAGCCTGACAAGAAATCACACCACCAATTACTTTCACTACTCCCTACCGGCCAAGCAGAAACAGCATTTTTTATTATTATTACTACTATCATCATCACAAGGAACTGGTTGCAAGGCCTGTACCCTTTCATTTGAGCAAAAAAAGTCTTATGAGACTTCTGCAAACACACTGTTCCAAGTTTTCTGTGTTACAAGGTTCAGATCTGACAACTACGTTTCTTTGCTTTTTAAGAACCTCTATTCTGTACAAATTTAACCTCTACTTGGTGTGGGAGAAAGGAACCTAAGATACAGCAATTTAGTGTTAATTCCTGCACTACTACGAGTTTTACTTTTTAAGCAAGTTTTGAATAAACTAAGCTTAAGATTCTGAAAAATTTAAGTCACTTCAGTATTATATGAAAGAAATACTCCTGCCAAAAGTTGAACCACTCAGAATTTGATATGGAAGGGAGAATTAGGGCTTTTTAGACTCCACTAAAATTCTATATAGTAACCCCCAGAAGGAAGGGAAATGCTGCAGGGAAGTATTTCACTTAATGCACCCCCAAAATGATAAGGTGTCTTGGGTTACAATATGTAACCAAAAATGTGTAATTCTATTTTCATCTGTTGAAACCGGCTGGAAGAATTTTTTTTTTGTTTTTCATTCCGTGTTAACTCCAGGGGCAGGTGCTTTTGTCAGTGGGTAATCATGGGTTAACGATGGGAAAGGTGGGAGCCTCCCAGCCCTCCGGAACTGCAGGGGGTGGGTGTGGGACGGGGGAGGGGAACCTGGTGGAGCCGCGGCCCGGACCTCGTGGAGCTGCAGCTTTTCTTCGCCTTGGCCGGAGGAGTGGACTTTCGCGCCATCGCCACCGGACCCTCCTCTACCGAATCACCCGGAGCAGCATCTGCCACTCCAGCAGGACTGTAATCTGGATCTATTT
>NW_009697509.1:269-24665 GCF_000703405.1 Apaloderma vittatum | reverse complement strand
CCCCTGTATCATTACCCCTCGTAGTTTGCAATTTCTCAGTAAAGAACTGGTATTCCTATCCCCATATCTTTGTCTGAAAGCCCCATCATTTCAAAGGTATAGTAATTCGGAGGTGTGTGGGGGGTGTTTACATTTCCCGGTTTCAAGGGAGGCTTTCCCCTGTCTTCTAAACCAAGACATAAGGAGATAGAAGAATGTATCAACAGAGTTTCTGTGCTCAAAATAATATGAGTTTGCTACAAGGAGCTTCTGGTAGCTATTTTCCACTAGCTAACCTTCTGCAAATGGAAAAGATCAATGTAATTATTTCAAACTGGGATAAGATCAGGAACCAAAGAATCTAAAAGGTGGAGAAAACTACATTCTTAAACTGAGATCACACCTATATTTTATATAGAATTTGGAGATGTAAAAATAAACAAAAAACACTGACATGTTTCAAATATACTTGGTACGATGCAATAAAAAAGGTTCTTTTGTAATTAGCTGAGAAAAAATATCAATATCAATAGCTCAGTAAACTTCTTGGGCTTTGGAGAGCTACTGATGACCACATCACTGTATAAACTCTCTGCCAAGAGCCATAACTGATTTGATATCTTTTTTCAAAACATGTGTTCAAGGGTTTAAGATTTCATAGTCAAACTTGTCTTTACATACAAATCTAACAACCCAACAAGTTTATACTGCATCTGGCACCCATTCAAGATATAAGAAGAGAGACAAACTGATCTTCCTTTGCCGAGTGGCTCTAGAATCAGAATAATTTGATACATAAAAGGTAGGTCTATATTTAAAAATGCATTGGCTGACAGTCAACACTACTTGTAAAATGCTGACTCCCCTAAAAAAGAGGTTATTGACCTTCTTGCAGTTGCATTTTATTGCCAGTATTTGCATAAGAATACCATGAGGTATTTTCACTCATAAAGCAAAAGGGCATTTCATGGTCCACACCATGAATAAAGTTTAGAAGTGTCATTATTAGGTAGTCAGGATAGCTAAAACTCCCCAGATTCAAGCCTCAATATGACCTTAGAATAGAGAATAAAGACAGATTGATAGAAAATACGTATGATTAATTGAAAATAGAAAGGCAAAGCAATTTCATAACCTGAACATCAGTACTTGTTCTGTAAAATTGAGAAAATATGACAGCATAAACCCTCCTCCTTTCATGTAAGTCTAGCTAGTTAGGTACTATGCAGTTTGAAAGATTTGACTTCCAAATGGTAAAACACGATACACAACAAAGAAAAGATTTAACTACTAAATCACAAACATATTAAGAACTATTTTCAAAACCTGACAGTTTGCAAGATGGAGTCTTAGTTAAATCAATCTAGATGGCTTTCCTATTCCAAAACAGAGCAAGTAGTTCCACCAGAAGAAAAAGTTTTTTCTGGAGATAAGTCATTTTGATACAATGTCTGTATCAGCCACAAAACCCTTGTCTGGGAAGGCAATATAAAAAAAAATTATATTTAGCAAATTCCAAAATGCAAAAGCGAGGCCCATTTCTCATGTTCACATACCTAAATGGAAGATACGGTGGATTAGATCCAGACAAAAGCGTTCTGTAAGCTTCTTCTGGTGTTTTCTTCAGGTATATCACCTAAAAGGATAAGGGCAGAGGGGGGGAGGAAAAAAAAAAAATCAACTCTGAGCATGGAAAGTCATTAACCACACTTAAGCTTCACCCAGCCCACTAAAGAACATACACTGTACTCCTTCATGACCAACTCCAACGACAGTTCTAGGTCAGAAAAGACATATCTACACACAGTAAAAGATTCAGAAATGAACAGATGTCAGCAGAAATTGGTTTGTGTCATTCCCCCCCTTAATGCAGTTTAGAGTGACATATTTCACGTGCACAAACACATTTTGTCAACAAAGCTACACACTTTTCCTTGCCACTTCCCTCCAACTCACCTTACAATCAGTGCCTACACGAGTGATTTTTAGCTCTACACACATTTAACTGTCAAATATAAAGTATTCTAGTAATTATTTTCTTAACCAAGACATAGGTTAGTTCCTTATCTAGAAGCTTTTTTCATCTTTTGACCTTGAGCACATTCGAATATAGGTACGTGGTGAATTATTTGCAATTCACTTTATGTCTAGAGTCATAACTCAAGTTAACAGGATTCTTAGTATCCTGTAAGATGTCAACAAGGTAGGTCGATACTCTTGCATTTCTTCCTCAAGCATGGGCAAAGCAGAGAGAAAAAGACAAGGATAAACCAAAACAAAAAAAAATTACTCAAGCTACAATGGAAAGGAGATCCAGAATAATCTGTTTTTCTACTACCATCTATTTCACTGCTTTGCACAACTGGTCTAATTTCAGACTGAAACCCTCTACACAAACTGATTTGCCTTCAAAAGATCAGTTTCATGACATGGAGTCGTATTTCAGTCTCCCTCTCCAATATCGCTGCTCAGCTTATCATGGTCACCTTGATAGCACTGATCAGTATGATCTGTATTAAAAAAAAAAAACCTACAAACCCCACCTAAACTCAAATGTTAAATCTCAGTTCTTTAGCAGGGTCAATATGGCTATTTCATTTACTAAAAATGCCTAAATGACATGTTTCTGAAAATTAATGTCCCTTTGTTTTCCCAAACTTCCATACTGCCCCTTCCTTAATCTCTAGAAGCAACGCAGCCTTTCCGTCATCAAAATAGACCACAACTTCTACATAAAAAACATTCGATTTATTCTGTGTCATCAATCATTTCTGACTTAATTATTGGATTTTTCTTTGCTGGGGTCAAACAAGTGATTACTAATACTGGAACAGACCAAGAGGTTTACTTAATGGATACATGTATTTACTAAATTCAAAAAGCAAAGGGGCCCAGTTATTTTAATTTTTCAGCTGTAATGGGCTGCGTCTGTCTAGAGCAATGTTTGCTAACTAATGGCACCAACTTCATGCTTTCCATCCCTGCAGCATGGCAGTGCTCTTCTGCTTTCACAGTCATTTGCAGAAGTTTCTTTTAGTTTGTGAAAGATCTATTCTCTCTATTTCCTTTACAGGTTTTTTAACAGGTATTTCCTTCACAAAGCTTTTGCATTTAAGAACAGCACATCCTGGGCAATAGATTTGGGCGAGGAGCGTACTTCAAAGAAAGACACTGATTTTATTCACGTCAATGTGAATAATCACATCACTTAGCTCACATTTAAAGCCAAAATTCCTCCTTATACTTAAAAGATCCTTAGAGGGTAATTCAGAGGACAGGGAAAAGATGATTTTCCACCTTGCACAGTTAAGGGCCCAGAAATCTGAATCAGGGGCCAATTTGCACTATATGAATGTTTTCCTAACGCTGCAGCTTTTATTTCACAGAAGTTTTGGTACTTCATAGCTGTCCCTGCTCAAAGACATGTAGACATAACATTTTGAACCAAACACTGCTGTCTGTCCACAAAGCTCATAATAAAGACCTCAGGATGGAAACATGAAAGATATTAAGAACACAAAAGGAAGGAGAGAAAAAGAAACACTGAACAGAGATCCTGAAAAAAAACAGAAGTATTGCAGATGTCAAGAATGTTGTAATAACTGAAGGAGGAAGGATAATGAAATGGAAAAGGAAACACTACAGTATGTCTTCAGTGCTTCAAAGTTAGTGATATGCATTAAGAAAATCAAGAAAAAACAAGGAGACTTTTCTGACTCATCTTTAACAATGAAAACTTAGCAACTGAAACTTAGCTTCATTTTTTAATCTAATATGATAAATCTTTAGAGTGCTTTCATTATTCAACATGTAAAAAAAAAAAAAGCCACAAAGGGCCTGTTGTGAATAGTTTGCATAAATCAAACCCGTATCTAAGAGTAATGTGAGTAAAAGCCTTTAAAAAAGAAAAAACAAAAGATCTCACTTTCCAGATAGTAACTATTCTCTCACAAGAGTTGTTTTACAAGGTTCCCCTCCCTCTCTCCACTATCACAACTATATCAAGTGGCTACCTGTAAAAAACAAATTCAGCAAAGATAGAAAATTTTCAAGTATTTTTTTTCTCTCAGATTTTCATTTCTATGTTCTCAACTTCCTAAATAACAAGATGGTTGAAAGACAAAGCTGGGATACACTGCCAAGAAAATTCATACCACACATCCTAAGAAGTTCACAGAACAAAACTGGAATTTGTATTTTGCAAGACTACCTCAACACTCAGCCACAATATTTCAAATACAATTTGGATTAATCCTGTTCTCACTCACATCTGTCATTTTCAGATTAGAAGCGTATGGAACGGATGCACTCCAGAGCTGCTAAACTATCACAAGAATTCTGTGAAGCCAACCTAAAGCAATCTGAAGGAAGTCGTTGCTTGAAACAGCAAAGAGGCAGTACGTGCTGCAGGAACCAAAAAGCCTTTGCACCAGCTGACCCTGCAAGCAAGAGATCATGGATTGGAGCAGCAGTGCAATATGCTTAGATTACAAGCAAACAAACCTTTCAAGTTTCAGGCAGAGTTCGAATTAAAGTTCTAGGTTTACCAGGAGGAGCAAGTGTCATATGCATCCGTTCTCTCTTCCTCCTGCTCCATTTCTCTAGAAGCACAGCAGAGTCACTCCTACAGACAGACAGGTATTCCTCCTGCTCTTCTCAACTTTACTAGATAGCAAAGCACACAACTAGGTATGGGTTTCCTTGGTTTCCCACCAGAGGAGAAACATAACAAACACCTTAAGAATATGGAGAGTGGGGCTCAGCCCCTAATTCATCCATACGTTATCAGACAGAGGAAAATGCGCGCTGCTTCACAATTTCTCTGAGAATTAATCCTTTGATGACAAGTGGGGAATTCATGTCATTGTTTCAGTATAATTCAGGTAAACCTATTTTCTCTCACCCCTCTTCCCCCCAGAAACTTCTAGGGACAAACTGAGTCAAACGAGGTTACTTCAGTTTCAGTACACATGAAAGTACTTGTAATACTATTTTAAAACAATTTTTAAAGACTATTTTTTTAATTAACTATTGTGAAAGACTACATAAAAGATCCTAACTACTAAAATAAGTCTCCAAAGAGATGAAGGAAAAAGCAAAGCAACACTAGCTTCAAAATATTCCCTGTGGTGCCTCATAAGACTTTGTAAAACCTAGTAGTACCCTGTTTCTGAAACCACTGAGCACTGTGTTGTAGTCTTGGCCACTTAGGAGGAAGCCTGTACTTCCCGGTAATATCAGAGAATTACAGAATCATTAAGTCCAACCATCAACTCAACAACACCATGACCACTAAACCATGTCCTGAAGTGCCACATCTACACGTGTCTTGAACACCTCCAGGGACGGTGACTCCACCACTTAAGAGAAGAAAGTGCAGACTTCTGCATTCTTGTAACACCTTAATTTTTTTTCCTTATTCATTCGAATGTTGTGACAGAAGTAATATTTGTGGAATTCTTAAGAGGAAAGACAATAATTTAGAAACTGGACATGATTAGCCCAAATGTATTGAAAGTCCATTGTAAACAATGAAATTCAGAAAAA
This sequence comes from Apaloderma vittatum, assembly GCF_000703405.1. NCBI lineage: Eukaryota > Metazoa > Chordata > Aves > Trogoniformes > Trogonidae > Apaloderma > Apaloderma vittatum. The sequence continues at coordinate 19,139 of NW_009697509.1, read as the reverse complement.
CACATCTTCCTGAGATATAATTTACAAATAGGCAAGCTATGGCCAATAAAATTATAAGACTTTAGTTTTGCTTAAACTTATGACTCTCTCGTTAAAACATTTTAATAGCTATAGGGTATTTCAGTACAACATGTCTAAGCAGCTTTCGAATGGAACAATCTAAGTTGCATAATCACCATTGGAAATCGATTCCTAGAACCTGATCCATGGTTTTCCAAGTTTCATTTTACATTTAATATTTTAACACCAGGGCAAATTAAAAAAAAAAAAAAAGCCTTCTCAGTTAACTTTCATACATTGGAGAGATCACAGCTATAAGACTTTCTGGTCTCAAAAAGCTTGTATAATTGAAGAAAAGACCTTAAATCAAAGAGTACACATATTTCTGTCACAATGTGGATATTAAAATCCTAATAGATCAAATTGCCGATTACACACTTATTTTACTGATTAGACTCTTTCAAGTCAGGAACTGCTGTAAGTTCTCCAAGAGTGAATTCTCTGATGACAAGTGGGGAGTTCAGGCAATTGCTCCAGTATAATTCAGGTAAACCTACTCTCTCTCACCCCTCTTTCCTCCAGAAACTCCTAGGGACAAATTGAGACAAACCAGGCTAACTGTGCATTCACACATTACCTCCGTACTTGCAGTAAAACAATTTGTTTAACTACCAGCATCTGCAACCTAATTTCTTTCAATATTATCACCTGCATGTATTGAGCTTTGCTTTCAGCATGACCTCAAGCCTGAAAAAAAATACACCAGCTGTCACACAGTATAAAGCCTGACTTAACAGAGACTTCCAGAATCCAGCTGACCATGTCAGCTCGTGACCATAAAACATGCTATCATGAAGACGTCTAAGTTTTCTGCAAGTGTGCTCCAATTCTGGACAGCAGAGCAGAAAGGTGAAATTGAAATTTGAGCTACACCACTATGCAGACACACAAGTGGCTGTGCAAGTGTCCGCTTGGGACTATCATAACTTACACAATATCATAAGTTAGGTTTGCACAACTAAGCCATGTATATTGCATATTTTCTGTAATATTAGAAGGCTGAAATACCTCATTTTCCATTATTCCGTGTAGGCTTTGAAAATTAAGCGAGAGAAGAAATCCTTCCAATAATTACTGTAACTGTGGTCTAGTGCCTTTAAGAAAGGCTCTGAGAGACAGCTCTCTCCTCCCCAGTATGAATCTCACTACTGCCATGAGCAGCAACTGATCCTAAGGCAGCCAACTTTAGAGGCAAGTTTATAGTTTGTATTTTTGACATTCAGGAAAATGGTATCCTGTGAAAAAACATGCACAGGATCTACCAAAAGCAATTCTTGTGTACTAAAGTAAATGGAGTTAAGTGCCAAACACTTCCCTATAAACACATACGGCAGAATTTTCAAAGACAGCCAAGAGAAGAATGAAATTCCAGTCTGCCTACCCACCTCAAAAACCATCCCTTGAGATCCTATTTTACACATCACACACACCTCTAGAGGAAAGTTAGAAGTATCCATGTGATAAATAATACTTACAGCATATGCACCTATTAAAAAAGCTGCATTTGCTCGTTTCCGCTGGTCAAAACTGGTATAGTACACTATCTTCTTTCTTGATAGACTGAAATACTGTTAAAAAAAAACAAAACAAAAAAGACAGCTTATTTACTGAAAGAATAATACACCTGAAAAATCTTTTAAAAGGTCACTTTTCCAAAACTGAAAAGTCAGAAAAAAAAGTCTTACAGACAGATTCTTAAAGGAGAAAAAATTACTGATATCATGAACAATCTTCTGATATTATAGATAAGAGCGCAGGGAAACAGCCACTCTGTCAGGACATACCTCAGTTTGCTGTGCAAAAGTATCCTGTAAAATGCAGTTGAATCAAAATGCTCAACATAAAATACTGAAAATCTTTTCCAATGTTAAATATTTGAACAATAGCTTATGAACATTGATTAAAGATATAAATGTTTTCAGAATAAAACAATTCTTAAGTCTCTTTAGCACATAATTCTGCAGAGACAAGAAAAACCTGAAGCAATCAATCTTAAAGGCCTTTTAAAAGTTAAACATCACTTCCATCTATACTACCTAAAAATGGAATGACAGACATCTTTAGAAAGCTTCAACAGAAAGAATATTAAAACAAAATCAATTATTGCACAAGTGAAAAGCTTGAAGAAAGAAAAAAAAAAAGGCTAGGCAGAGACAAAACTAGTAACACTTGCAATTCTGTATTCTTCCGGAAGAAAAGAAGCCTCTGTCAGAATCCTGTGGACAAGATTCCCATTGAAAACAAGACCAGCAAGCACCAGCAAAGAACGGTAATGACAAACTGCAGCAAAACTACTTAAAGCCAGAGATATAAAATAGTGACTTTAAAATGGCAAGTTAGACAAGTGGCAAGTTTAACGCATTATTTTTTAGCTTCATGAATTGCTACACTTTCATTATATTCTGCAACACTATCAGCCATTTTTTTCCTGAGAGATTTCTACACTACTACTACAGTTCTGAGGAAGTCATCAACACACACCCTGGATTCTGCTTCTGAATATTGGCAGCGTATTTCTATTTTTAGAAGTTGCGCATTTCATAAGCCGCCTTTATATCAGTGCTGCTGTTACCCTACTGCAGGTTAACCACAATTTAACAATTCTAATTTACTTTCTTTTCCTATTCTTGGCACTGAAGACACTTGGGGGTGGGAGATAAGGCAAGTACTGCTGCAGAATTGTGTTTTATTTAAGCAGTGCCAACTGTTTTCCACAAATCTGTAAACATTGATTCTCAAATCTTACTGCAAATTTTAGGACAGCTTTTAACAGAAAGTTTGCAAAAAAACTCCAAATACCTGATAAACTCAGGAGAAAACTGATACATGCATCACAGCGAGAGCCTCACTCTCACCCCCCACAAACCCAGCACTTTACCAGCAGTTCTAACCACACATCCCAGCCTGGTCTTGTCACCCACATCTTCCTGACAGAACTGGGGCTGTCGAGCCTTGAAAGGAGACAGCTGAGAGGAGGATCTTATTAACGTATAGAAATATCTGAGGGGTGGGTGTCAAGAGGAAGGAGACAATCTCTTCTCAGTGGTGCCCAGCAATAGAACAAGAAATACTGGGTTTAAGTTAGAACATAGGAAGTTCCACCTCAACACAAGGAGAGATGACTTCACTGTGAGGGTGACAGAGCCCTGGCAAAGGCTGCCCAGAGAGGCTGTGGAGTCTCCTTCTCTGGAGACTTTCAAAATCCACCCAGATGTGCTCCTGTGTGACCTGCCCTAGGGGATCCTGCTCTGGCAGAGGGGCTGGACTAGATGATCTCTAGAGGTCCCTTCCAACCCCGAACATTCTGTGATTCTGTGACTCCATAGTTAGAAGGAGCAAGAGTTAATGTGACCAAGTACACCTCAACAGGACAGCAATTCTGAGACAGTTGGCTGCTGATGACTGGAAGAGGTTATATCTTGAGACCAAGAGCAACATCTCCCTCAGCACATATGCAAAAAAATAAAGCACAAGTAGTTATTTCATTAGGAAAGCATTCAATTATTATTAAATCTTGACAAAATTAATGCCAGTATTTTAAGTTCCCTCCTTTCTTCCCCCTCCTCAATTTCTTAATTTTAGTGTTCTCTAACTGCAATTCCACCCATGATGTGTAGGTGGGATAAGATTACAGTAGTTACGCAACACTGACAGAACTTCAATTATAACTTGTTGACTACTACTTATTTTAAAGCAAAGTTCTTTCCAACAGTTTACAGTTCACCTGAAATATTATTTTAAACTGCAAAAAGCACATTCTGCTAGTTAGCCAAAAGTTCTACGTAGTAAGATATTTCTTGCTTTATTTTACAGAATGGACTTTTGTTAATCACATTGATCTATCAAGTCATTCCAACTGAGACGCTTCTCTACATGAACTAGCTAAAGTGACAGCTCACCTTAGAAGTTCCCAGAACATTTAAATGAAAGCAATTATAACATTTTCACTGCTTCATTTTCAAAATGTAAGGGTTTCATCATTATGAGCCATATTGCTATATGGAAAATACAAATGGTTTTTTGAATCCTGACTAAAACAGAAATTTTAAAACGGACATTAATTAATAGCTCATAGCATAGCAATCACAGGAAAACTGCATCAAGATTTAACTTTTCAGAAGCCTATAAACAAACTACTGTTTTTATTTGCATAGAAGTTTCAGAAAATCAAGTTCTACAATGTTTGCTGAAATCAACTGAATGCCCCTGTTAACATTAACACACAAATTCTCAACTCGGTACACATTCAATACCAGTACTAAGCTATGATGTATTAAAAAAAAATATTTTCTGACCACATTTAATGAGCTAAGTCTATTCTTTTGACTAGGTTCAATAATAAAACATGTTAGAGACAGTTCTCTAAGGTGACTGTTTTTACAGCTCCAGAGCTCCACCTGAATGAATTCAGGGTTTAGTTCTCCCAGATGCTGTGCAACTTCAGAACAACAAGAAATGTTTCAACAAGAAATTTTTCAATGCAGGTTTTCTACAGAATAGCTCCACTTAGAGATAATATATTAACATAGCTGCAAATAATCTTTCTGCTACAGTAAAACTAACTTGCACTATGAAGCACTAAAGATACTTTTCGGAAAGAAGTTTTTATCAGTTTCACACATTCTTAGAAGACAAACTGTAACAACAGAGACAGAACAGTATCTCTCAAGATACATCCCAGGGGAATATACTCAAAGACAAACTTTTGAACTGAACACAGAGGTTACATGAAACACACGGCAGGTTTTGGTTTAGGTGGCAAAACTAATTCATTGGGTGTATGAGAGGGCTACAGAACACATTATTTTCAGTGTAAGATTACTTTTTTTTCCCTGTTTGAGTTTGAGTTTTTAAAATAATAGTTCAATTCTTGTTTTTTGAAGACCTCAAGATAGTTGCACAGAAGCTGATGGTAGACTTAGTAGGTACCATTGTGGACAATTACTAGACTTGTATCTGTTTAGAATCACCAGATTATTTGACAATATTTTGTTTAATGGATATGGCTCAATATATTTGAATTGTTCAAGCAAGAAAATACTTCAATGTGGATCAACACAATACTTCAAGCCTGGATCAACACAAATATGATTTCTATATATATGTAATGTGTACATATAAAGCACAGTGAATATAAGGCTGGCAAACTGTAAACATGTAAACGCAACCTGCCTCAAAATCTAAGCTGTGCTAAATGAGATGCTTGCATTACTACAGCTCTCTGTGTATGTCCAGAAGTTTTTATTAAAACAAACCAAACCCCTCAGTGATTCAGCTGCAATACAGTTATCATGAAAGAAATGTTAAGCCCATAATTCATAAACCTGCCAAGCACCTTCCTTCTCCTATTTTTGATCTTCCGTCCTTGTATCCTTCATCTCAGCAACAGTCCCTCTCTGATTACCCCTATTTCTGAATTTATTGAAATTGTATAAGGTTATACACACATAACCAGCAGGTTTTTTAAAGCACTTCATATGAAATCAGACTTAAACAGAAGGAAAAAAAAAATAATGTTTCACTAATGAATCACAGTTGCTTTAGCCAAGTATTTTTGCCCCCCCGAACAAGTAGGAAGACAGCACAGCCAAGTACTCTGACTTGGCTGGTCAAGATCATCTCCATAGCAACCAGCAATAAAAAAATACAAACATAAGGTCAGAAAGCTTTTCCTGTAAAGTAGAACCAGGGCTTTGGCTCCAACTTTCTCACCAAATAGATACCTGAATAAATTCTTCAGCTCTTCAGAACAGAACTATTTATTGGTTTTAAAATCAGTTAACATTAAGTTACTTTAAGTCTACTTTAAAATGTTGTACATCTGCCATTAGCACCTTGCAAGCTTGGTACCCCTCTCCTTCCCTACCTACCTCTGGCGGTATTCCAAGCTCTAGCTGTTCGATTTCAGTATTACTTTCAAGTGGTTACAATATCAGGTTATCCTTCTCTATTATGCACTAGTAGTTTAAATTAACCTGTTTTGGATCAGCCTCTTGTAAGGTAGCAGCAAACAGCACCTCCTCACAGCTGATTTGCATGAGATTTCTCTGCCCTGCTCCTGAACATCTGTAGTCTTAAACCAACACCACAAGCATGTTTGCTTTTTTCAAATACAGAAGCTACATTAAAACGACATCAGAATTTTCTAAATCAACCCTGCAAATGTCAGAGTTACTAATTCAGTTTCAGTTTGGCTCCCTGGAGTATTTTTTCCATTATGACATATAATCTTTGTATCATCATGATTACAAGCCATTTATGACAAGCAGCTTGCTTCATTCAATGCAGATGATGGTCTTATAACAAGAATAAAGACTGTAGAAACTTTATTGTTTAATACTGAATCATTCGAGGAAAAACAAATAAAAAACCAAATAAGAAAAGAACTCCTACAAATCCTGAGGTATTTATTAGTTCGGTTCTTACTTTCTGGGTGAAATCCTCGCTACCTGAGGCCCAGTTTGAAATTCAACTATAAAAATATGAAGGTACACTTCAACAGTGATACATGAGATCGTTTTCAGGTCCCAAACTGATCTCAGTCTCAATCTGAATTTGGAAAGAACAGAAGTAATCTCTCTACCTCTCATAGGCAGAGAAAAAGTTAGACCAGAGAGTTTATTCTCAGTTCTTCTGTGAAGTAGCCACTTCACACTCAAACATAAGGTCACAAATAGCAGAGTTAAGGTACAACCCAAAAAAAAGATTCCTAGAGAGCGAGCATCACTGGTCATATTTGAATGTGCCAGTGGCACTGGAAAATAGGGTGAGAGTGTATTTATAAGATCTATTCAGTATTAACACAGAAATAGCAAATCCAACGTTTTCCCAATACAGAGGCATTCAAAATTCTAAATAAACTCAGACTCTGGTATTTCTAACTTCCTGTATTAAGCAGCAATGTAAATTTTCACTAGCAGCACTTTTTGGCAAAAAAGCTGTAGCAACTCTACAAATTACTCAATTTGCAGAATCATCTCTTAAGACTATCTGACATTAGGTCAGCACACCCCTGGAAGCAGCAGACAGCATGGATCAACTAGCATAACGGGTTTCATTTGTGCATCAAATATTAGTCCCAAAACATAATGTAATTTTTGATACAGGAATCCTCTTAACCATGGCCAATGTCTTTACATCTGCTGTCCCACTTTCCCTTTCTGTAACAGGTCATATATTTTATATGATCTGTAATACTCACAGGTCTCCTTAACATTTGCACACAAGTGATAATTAATTAGTGCTTTGAAACCAAAATATTTATTTCATTTCTTAAATTTGATACATTTTCTCTACACAATGCAAATCACTTTTGACAGGTATCTGTGGACCAGGTTTAAACTACAGCCATGTGCTCAACGTACTGGATCTGGCTGGGATGGAGCTGGGTTTTCTCCATAGCAACCTTCATGATCTGTGTTCCAGATTTGCGACTAAAACTCATGTCGATAACACCAGTGTTGTAACTATTGCCCAACAGTGCCGGCACAGCAGCAAGGCCGCCTGTTCCTCGCTCTGCTCTCACAGTGAGTAGGCTGGGCTGGCCAAGACGCTGGGAGGGCACATGGCCGGGAGCGCTGACCCAAACCAACCCAGACAAGGGACGTTCCTGTTCCATACCACAGAATGTCACGCTCAGCAATAAAGCTGAGGAGTCGTTTTTTTCTAAATTAGCAGTTAATCAGAGACTGGGCAGGCACTGGTCTGCTGGTGAGAGGTGATGAGTGACTTTGCCTTTGTACCACTCGTTTTGTTCCCTGTTGTCTCTCCCCACTTCTTATTCCCTGCCTTTAACTGTCTTTATCTCAACCCACAAGTTTTTCTGGATTTTGTTCTTCTGATCCTCTCCCTTGTTGCACACCAGGGCTGGGGTAGGAGTCAGTGAGGAGTTGCCAATTGTTTAACTTCCGGCCAGGGTCAACCCACATTTGGCTTGGGGTTTTATGACAGGACAGTGTTGTTGGAACAAAATTTAGTCATTGTGATCTTCAGGATTAACTGCTGCATTTAAAGATTCTCAACAACTTTATAAAGAAAAGACCAACATTTGACAGTCAAAACTGTCAAAAAGCAACTGTGGTATACAAAGAAGATACCAAAATTATCCATCTCTAGTGAAGAGCAACTTAAAATTGCCTTGAGTCAAAAAATCACCATATGGAACCAAGAAAGGGAGAACGCTTTTACCAATTAGGTGATTGACAGGGACTCTTCTAAAAGACAGACAGAAAAACAAACCTTTTTTATATGTGTAAAGATATATTTCCCTAGCACTTATTAGAAGCAACATTTAATTCAACTGAGTTGGATTTAGAAGTTTTCACTCTTCCACTGAGTGTTATTTAGTCTAAATAGTGTGATTTTGAGGTCCATGTTTTCTTCTTCTTCATGGGTGAGAATTTTGTCTTTGTTTTGGTTCGGGTTTTTTGTTTGTTTGGGGTTTTTTTGTGGTTTTGGGTTCGGTTTTTTTCTATCTGTTTTTTCAGTTATTCACCCACTTCATTTGCTGCAAGCTCCTGAAACACCCACAGCAGTTTTTGTCACTACTGTCTTGAAAGCGTAAGGTTATGAAAACGTGAACATAGCCTTCAGTGTCTCACCTGCTAAGCTGTGAGAACATATCCATTTTTCCACTCTTCAGTGGAAAAAGAATTCAGAACAAAGAATAACCTTAAAGCTTAGTAATAATCACTAGACAATGAGCACCTAACAACCACTTTCAAACTGTATAATAGATTTTAGTTGAATTTCAAAACAAAAATACAGGACCACTGTTTTTAAATAAAGCTTACCTTTAATTTCTTATTTAGTTTACAGCAGTATCTGTACAACATTGCCAAATTTAAAGGCCCAAAGTCTCCATAGAAGCTAGGAGAAAAAGAATAAAAAAAAAGTAAATCTGTTATTCATATCAAAGTTGAGCAAATTTCAACATGCATGTTGACAAACCTGTGCATCAGTAACTTTTGGTGGATACTAAGTTGCCAACATATATGGCAGTAAATCCTCTGCTGATTCATTTAAGAGGACAACAGTAACAAATAACTTGAAAGCATTTGTAACTTAAGAAGTTCCAGTAACTACCTCTTCCATTATATACACACATGCTAACTACAGGACTTTTTCTTCATCCCATGATATCCAGTCCGGTTTTGGCCAAAACTACAGAGCAAAGGCATGATCCACTCCCCTTTAAGCCATGCTGATATATTCCTAGATAAAGGTTCTACAGCTGCTTAAGATGAGAATACATTATTAAATGCTATGAAGAATAGGTTGAATAGAGTTTCTTATGGGTAGTAAAATTTAATATAAAATACAAGCTTATTTCTTTTTATCCCATGCTCCGCTATTCCATAGGTTACCTATTACATATACACTTCACATATACTTATTTTTCCCTTTATTCCCCCAGTCCTCCTGTTTCTAGGTTTTTCTCCCAATCTATTATCTACTTCATATCTTCTGATTGTTCTTGTTTCTCTCTTCTAGATCCTTCTTAAACATTCTTATTACCTTTGAAGCAGCAATCACTGTCCTCAGGATAAGTGCTAGTAGCAGTAATCTGTACAGGAAAATTATTGCACAATAGAAGTTCCTGGCATGGATTCACAGCATTAGCTAACCCTTCCCACAGACACCTTTAGAAGTAACAGCAGCCTTTACACAAGTAACTTACAATGACACCTTCCAGAGCTTTCTCCCTCCTCACCCATTGTGCAAAACTAATTAAAGTTGAAGTTGCAAGCTTTCTCCAGCATTTTTCCTTTTTGTGTACAGAAGTCTTTATCTCAACAGTCTATGAAAATTTGTTGATGCACGTGTTATACATTACAATGAGAATGGACTATAAGTTGGTTTAATATACTAAAGTCAGTTTAATGTACTAAAGTCTTTTCATAAGAGGGACAGGAAACTTCTTGCCTACTGGCAAACAAAAGAGGCCGTGGGCATCCAAACGTGTGCTACCTGGGGAATGACAAAAGAAGGACATAACTATGTTCTACCACTTCTGGGCTTCGAAGGAGTGAAATTTTACTGAAATCAGATAATAGAATAGGTGGTAGTACCTTTCAAACTTTCTTCCCCATGGCAGAGGGAGAATTAATTACATTCCAGTTAAACATAATAAGAAAACTTTTTACTTTGAGCAGTCAGTTATTGGGGAGAGGTTGCTCAGACAGGCTGTGGAGTCACAACTCAGCTGCACAAGGCTCTGAGCAACCGGCTCTTACTGACCTTGCTTTGAGCCCACGGTTGGATTAGACAATCTCCAGAGTTTACCTCCAGCATTAGCTCAGTCAAAGACTAAGCTCTTGGACTTCATTTGCAGGTTGCACAGAAGTTAACTCGAGAGAAAACTGCAGTGGCAGTAAAGCACAATTTTAGCACTCCCCATATTTTCTTAGATCTAAGTTTGCCAGATATAGTCAAGTTATAATTATTAAAACAAAACCCTCCATATAGTTTTTAATAGAGAAGAAATTTAAAAAACAAAAACAAAACACAACAACCTAAGAAGGACAAGTGTGAGTTATGACAAATAAGTTAAAACTGGAGCTCAGAAGAGTGAGTGTGGCTTCTAGGAAAGCTATATAGAAGGCTTACTAACATCTATTCCCATTCTGCTGTATCAACACCTTTAAATCAAACATTCCTATCTTGTTCCATTCACTTTATTCTTTCACCTCAATATATGATGGAAGAGTAGAATTTAGGATTGAAAGTATTTTTCACAAAATAATCTTACAAGCACTGTGAAGGTGTGGAATTTGATAATTACTAGAATACAGAACACTTTTTTAACCAGTGCAAGTAGCTTTGATAAGCTCAAACACACAACTGAATTCACAGTTTGTCTAAAGCACTAAAGAGCCTCAGCTGTGCTTTAGGATAGCTATTAGTATTCATTTGCTAGAAGTAAATGAAGTCATATAACTACTTTTCCACATGATTAAACCCAGAAGTGTAAGAAAAGCACATGAAAATGAATTTACAAATCAATTTATCCACGAAAGACAAATTACTATTTCGGTGGGGATAAGGGCAAAATGTATTTATCTGGTCTATTCAGGAAGTAATTATATTTCTAGAAATAAAGCTGTTCAGATTCGGCCACTAAGCTAAAGATGTCAATCTGAGACTAAACGTTTCTACATTGCTTATTATCACTAAATAAGCTGTGCTTCTCTTAACACAAACAGGGGAGGGGATAATCAGGTGCTTAGAACTCTGGTACTAGCACTGTTTGTGCTGCAGAAACAAGACTTTCTTAGAACTCAAACATGACCATAAAGTAAGGGCACTTCTGGTCATGGCTGCGCTAGCGTCAGCACCTCCACACCAAATGCTGGCAATTCCCAAGTTATTTCCCTAACACGGTGCAGGCAGTATAAACCAGCCATTGGTCCTTATGTGATGGAGAAAGGTTATTTTTAAATGTAGAATTTTAAATTTCTCCACTTAACACTTCTCAACTGAGCATAAATTTGAGCATCCTTTTTTTGATGGAGCTAAGTGAAACAAGTGCTTTTACAAACCTCCAAATCAGAGTCCTCTGAAATAATACAAGACTGTACTGAAGCCAACAAACTCTGATCTACAAAATTCTTCTTCAGTTTATATACTTAGAACTAAATACAGTTTCTGACATGTTTAAACAGAAGGGTTTAATCTTATGCATCCTCATCTACTTTTGGTATAAAAAGGCCATTTTTGTACTTGAATAACAGACACTTGATCCTGACTCACCCAGAGGATTTTCTTCTTAAAACCAGAATTTTGACAGAGTTAAATGTAAGTACAGGATGAGAAATAGGGGTTACAGGGAACAGGGAAGAAGTGACACACCAAATCGTCATCCGAGTAAAGATTTTTATCTGGCAAAAGTTTAATAAATAAATACAAAACCATAACAGAAGTCAAATCACGTTACGTGATAGTCACTGGCAACAATCTATGCAATATTATTTTACTTCTGTCTCTTTTACAGGTAATAGACCTCCTCTGTATCTAGATGTTTTAATAAGGATGCCTCTGAAGCTTAAGCCAGTTACGAGAGACAGTCATTTACAATGGAGGTGGGAACCAGATATAAGCAACAGAATGCAAGTATGGTATTAATCTACATTTAATTATATTTTGTTTTCATCAAGTACTTAAATGATAGCTTAAATTATTCTTCCCCCTCATCCCATAGAAACATGCTATCCTTATGCTTCTCCAATTAAGTAGTAACAAAACCCCAGAATGCACCAGATGAATATTTAAATGCTCTTCTTCAAAAAATACTGTCATAATGCTACCTAGAGGCAGTAGCATTTTACCTTAGCCCTAGAACCACTTCTTCCTGTCAGTGCTTACAGCAGATCTGAGGTATTTTCTGTGTTGTATCATGGGACTGTTCAGCCACCTAGGAAGGCCACACCATGAAAAGCTTGTTGGTCTACTCTGTCACACAAGCAGTTACTGGGGATTTAATGGTGAAAAACACAGTCCCCAACTCTAGAGGACAGCAACTCGTTTCTGACTGCAGTTCCATGGGACGGCACCTGAAGGTGCCATGAGTCAGCTCAAGCTTTGGGCACCTCTTCTAAATGCTAGTCGCTTCTTACCAAGCCTTTGAATGCCACTGACAGCGGCACAGCAGAAGAATGATAGAGAGTTTTCATATCTTGAGTGATGAGGTGGAATCTGGTTATGATCAATGATGAAATACTATAGCCTGGCAGTCTTTGAAACAAATTGATAACCTCCATATTAACATCACAGTCAATGTATTTCTGGCCCAGGGATCAAGCCATCTTTCAAAGATAAATTGCACTAGGTATACTTTACTGCACAAGTCCCAGAAATTTTATACTGCTACTCACCTACAATTTTGTGCAACAGAAGTACGAATGACAAGATAGAGGATTCCTATCTGATAACTTATTTGGGGATTCTTTTCTTCATGACAGACCAGTCCAAGTTCACTACAATTGCTACAACATACGAGGGTATGTGTGCATTCTTACCAGGCTGTGGGCATTTCCAACAGTTTGAAGATGGTCCAAATCCTAATTACCACACTGAGGGGCAAGGAGGGGAAATAAGACAGATCCACCAAGTCAGTTCTGACAATGCAATGATGCTCAGAGGGGATGATGTTACCTACATGCTCAGTTATTGATTTAGTAACAGTAAAAGAGGCCACAGTTTAATAATGGCAATTATTTTCTATGTACACCAGAACTGGAATACAACTACTCTTTTAGGTAGGAACTTCGAGACTAGCAAACATATGAAGTCTTTTTTTGCCAAAGTTACTTTGGAGCCAAATTTTGCCAAAACTTTCAGGAGTACCCCAAACTTGCAATTACTCCAACCAAGATATTAACCACAAGAACTTTAGAAATTAGCAAAAATACAGCTTCCTAAATGCAAAACTAGACTATTTTTTCTGCATTTTATGAAAATCCCGTTTACTATTAAAATTAAGCAGTAAGACTGAATTAGAACAAGAAAAACACCCTCTACTTGCTTTTCTCCGCCTCTTTTCTAGGCTGGATTACTGGAGCATTCAGATCACAGCACTGTAAGGCCTTTGCCCCATGAGTTCTGCATTTAGCCATTACGCAGTACAACACCCAGCTACTGCATTAGTGACCAACTGGCTACCACAGATAAATGCCTCAGATCACAAGGCAATTACATCTTACATGCACCAGAGTTTCTGAATGAAAGCCAAGTGGATCAGGAAATCTTACCTATTCAGTTTTCTTTCTCCACATCCCATTTCCTACAGCATGTTTCTCCTTCCTACTTCTCAAGCACATGAAAAAAGGTAGGACACTCAGTTGCACTCTCTCCCTGCTCTAGCCCCACCAATTCCAGTAACACGTGAACCACTAGGAGCTTTCTTATCTGGGCTGAGACACAATCTCCAACGCTTAATACTACTTAGGGATTGCACACTCCTGAATAGACGAAGGATGATACAACAAACATAAAACTCTAGAAATGATGTATCACCTCACAGCTTGTATCTGAAGGTAGGAATCATGCAGAGGCTCAATTATGCAAAACATCAGGTACTCCATTTCTCCTTGGACATTCCAAACATTCCTCAAGCTCCTGACTCTTCAAAATCCAACAGGAACTCATAGATCCAAATTACAGAAAAATACCTATTCCAGACATAAGTACTTCTGATAAAATGCCTCCCCTTGATGTCAATAACAAAGTTATCCATGAAGAGATTCTCCCATTTACAGAAGAATCTTCAAGTCATGTTAAAAACCTACTTCTATATGAAGTAGGTCAAGCTTCTCATAATGGGTTTCCTATATCAAGCTACATTCCCATCCAATATAAAACCAGAGCCTAAAAAAGATCTGTTTTATCCTGGTAGCCAAAAAAAAAACCCCTCTTAATTACTTTTGGCAATTCCTTTTATCTTTCCTATAAAAAGAAGTGGAGACATGGCAAAGCATTGTGAGGGTATAAAATTTATAAAACTGCCAGACTGGAGAGAACCCTATAGGTGTTATGAGATAACCCTTTGCAAGTTTCAAATATAACATTATGTCTGTAGCTCAAGTCTGAAGGAAAAACTGACACTCCTGGTTCTTAGATCTTCCGATTCTCTTGTTTACAGTGAACTTAATATCTCCCATTTTAAGATAGAGAATAAATCCTGTTTTAAGACAGAGATCAAAATAAAGCTAGAGTACTATTCTTAATACTCATCTGTAAGAATTAGACATATGAAAGCTAGCATTAGTATATCAAGCATTTTCTGCTCTGTATTTACATTCACACTGACAGAATTTGGGAAATTTCCTATTTTTTTTTTTCCTGCTTCAGCTCACTAAGTTATCTTGGCCACTTGATAGTCAAGTTCAAGTCTTTAAACACTACTGATATGAAAAAGGAACTCCTCGTTCTCTGGGTGAGGCAACAGCTCTTTTGTAATAAGGTTAAGTTTACGTTTTCTTCTTCCTTTCAAATGATTTAAGCCACAGAACGATGGAGAAGTCCAGGTTTCCTATGCAAGTGCTGTTACGGGAGAGCCACAGAAAAGCGTTTAGGCAAAGTAAAAGCAAGCAAATTAATACATACTCTTCTCATAGGGAAGAGCAACTGCTCCTTTGCATACACACATGCAGTGAAGGAAACAAATCGTACAAGTCCAAGTCCAAACAGTACTCATTTAATATTGTTGTAGCAAAGCATTTAAAGTCTTATTCTACTGCTGCTCGAACTCAAAGTAGCAGCTAATACTAAGATTGCTGTGAAATAGGCAAGTACCATACCATGGCTGGAAAGAAAGAATCAGTGTGAAATAACATACAAAGAATATCATATTAATTACTTATACAGCTGCTCACAAGATGTCACAGACTAGATTTGCAAAAGCTGTTTATACAAGGGATCCAAAGTCGGAAAAAATGGCTAAATAAAAATACTATGATTCATGAAAGCTGTCATTATAATTTATCAGTAAGAGATTCCCATTTCTCATTATCTAAAACGTTACTTTGAGAAAACTACTCGACAATAAGAGACGTAAAAGGTTGCTTCAATAAAATGTGAAAGTGAAGTTAACAGATCAAGTGTAGTATTCTCAACTCAGATCTGTTTACCAAAAGGTGAAACATGAAAGACTCTATTCTTAGAGAATAAAAAGCTTCTTACTAGTGCCTAACTCAATAATGGAGGTCTTGCCAAGGCAAGACTTGTCTATTTGCCAGATGACAGTCTTCACCAAGCTGGATTATTTCTCATTAACTCCACTTTTCCTGAAGTAAGTTACCTGCATTACATTACTAGAGTGTATTCCCTTATAAGCAGTAAGTGCAGACTCTCGGGAGGGAACTCTGAGAGTTTTACAACGAGATTGACAAAATCTTAGAAATGGAACAATCCAAAAAAAAAAAAAGGAGGGAAGGAACTAGAATTCATTCAGGTTTCTTGTTCCCTCAACCGAGGGATTTACATACCATTTCCCTGGCATAATAGGTTCAAGGTTAAATTGCAGCAAATTTAACTAAAATAGTGACAGTTGTAGCAGTGAGTTCCTAGTCACCTAGCATCTGAAATGTTCTTAAAAGCATTTAAGCCTACCTTCATTATTTTTAAAAGTGTGAATGTTCAAGTAAGACAGTGTTATGAATTCATGAGAAGAGCTGACAACTTCAAGTGAAAACTGAAGGCTAAAGCACTCAAGATTACGTAACCACACTTTGTGTACAATTTTGTGGTAAATCCCATGACAAGCTGCAAGAGCAAGTCAGAATTTAACAGATCAAATCTCCCACAACCATTAGATCTAGCACTACGGTTTTGTTTAATCAGTGGGATACACTATTGATGTAAACTATAACTTCCTTATGTCTCTTCAAGGAGAAAAAAAAGTAATCAAGGAAGTGAGATTTTAAGTACCATGTGATCCAATAACATGCTCTCTGTAGGCAGACTACCCTAAACCTACATATTTATGAGGCCTACAGATTGTGTATTGCTTCAGTGAAAGCAAACTGACACCTCAGTAAAGCTGGCTAAATAAATAACTGTAATGCTTCACATTTAAGAGTTATCACTGAAGTTAATAGAATAATAGCCCCAAGAAAAAGGAGTTTACTTCCATGCAAAATGAATTGTCTTTGGTCACTAGAATGATGGATCTGAACAAAATTAAGTCAAAAAACAGTTTTATTAACAAAATTACTTGCATACCTCAAAGGTGCTGAGGATTTCATGCCTGAGAAGACATCTCCTACCCTCTAGTATCCATCTACCATTCACTACAACTTACAGACAACCCCTGACATCAGGCCCTTCACTTTGCTGTGCAGCCTACGAAGCACAACAGACTGGCGTCCAGCTCACTGATGAGCATAAGGAAGAGAGTGGTAAAAACAGTATTTCCCCCCAAACCACGATACTTGCATTCTATTCCTCATTTTGCCTCTGGCCTTCCAACTTCAGAAAAATATTGGGGGAAAAAAGATAGGTAACCCTACTGACACCTACTTGTACTCCCCTGAGACAACACAAACTTCCTTGGATATGCAAGGGAAAGGGGAGGGGAAAAAAATAAAGTCAGGCACAGTTTTACTACCAAATATTGTATACATTGATGGTGATGAGTGCCACAAGACAAGTATCAGGGGAAAGCTTAGCACTGCTATGTAAGAGTTATTACACAAAATACACTCATACCACCTGGCAACTGTCCCTTAATTTCCTTCTCATATTATGTTCTAGTATTTTAATTTGAGAGCACAAAGGGGAGAGTACTATTACAATATCAGATATAGGATTATACCTACAAAAAAGATTAGAAACTATAAGTTCAGAGAATACACCATGAACTACACGTCCTAAAGTCTTTAGACATGCCGGTGGAGATGAAGGGAACTTTGCTTCCTTCCATCAGCTCTTAACTATATCTGGTATCAAGTTACACCCTGGTATGTTGTTAACAGGTAATTGGGTTAAGGACTATTGAATTTCCTTTACACATATTGAAGAAAACTACTCTATTGCTCCCATACTTTTTTTTTTTTTAAAGCACAATACTGTCCTCACACAAAACAGCCCAGTTACAGTTCTTGGTCAGTACAATCATCTATAATTAACAGTATAGAACTGTACCCCCTTTCCACTCCCAAGATCAAATCCCACATAAGACTCCATCACCCTTCCGAAGCATATTAAGAACTACAGCCAAAATACCTCAGGTCAAGCATGACACTGAAGCCTTAAAGAGAGTTATTAAAGTAAGTGGAATATATTCATATAACACAAATTGCTCAGGACCTTCTCCAGTTGAATTCGACTTTAATATTAAGTCAACCCTGCCTTAGGGTACTCCTGAGGTTCCTTCCAATTTAAATTAGTTAATGAGCATTACAGAACCCACTCCCACCCCCAAGCAGTTAATTGCATAAGTCAACTTTGGGAACAAATTGTTGGGAAATCCAGCAGAATACACAGCTTAAGATAATAAAGATTCAAAAACCTGTGTGAAAAAGAATTCTAAAACTCTAAGGGTAAGCTACAAAACGAGGAAGATTGGTTTACACTTTCACAGAAGAAGTACTGAAGTCACTGATGAAAGGAAGACTGGCTGATGTTCACAAGTTCTTCAACTCATACAAGTTACACTTTTGAGTAAGACCATGGTTTTTGTTTCACTTGTGCTGCAAACCCCTCATCAAGTGTCTAGATATATCACCACACATAAAACAGCTGACCTGGGAACACAGAGTTAAGCAATCACTTTTTAACCATAGCACAGAGCTACCACTTTGGTTAGTATATTTTATGCCCTTCTATAGTATTTACAAGCATAATCGATTTTACTTTTGCCCTTCTATGTCCTGTCAGCGTCCTCCAAACACGTGAAGCTTTTTACTTCACAGAAAATGCTTTTTCTTCTGTTCTCAAGCTACTAAAGCCCACAGGAAGCGCTATCTCAAAATCTACTGCAGACTTATAAAAAAGTTGCAGATGCTCTTCAACCGCACATCTACGCTCTGCATTTTCACGGTTCCATATAAGGGATGATCACTTCATACTCTCTCTACAGGAAAGTGCACATAAAAGCAATTCTTGTTTCATCTATTCATAGCAGACAATAATCTGTTTAAGTCTTCCATTTAATAAGACATAATTAGTCTTAAGAGATCTTCTCCACCTCACAAACAAATCTTACAAGCCTTCCCGTAGCCCAACCCCAATTTAAGCCATTTAACTGGTCTGCTTTTGCATGCTTTCAAAATAGCAACCCTGTCAGAGGAGCCTCGGCTAGTGTATAAATAC